>NC_060908.1:6940000-7032500 GCF_014805685.1 Silurus meridionalis
CCTGGGTCTAGAGTTTCTGCACCAGAACAAAATTGTTTACCGGTAAATATAGACTTTATGGTCTTGTTTTTATATTTATAAACAAATTTATTTTCAACATTTTAATGGCTCTATTTAAACATAGGATTAATGCTCTCAGCAGCTCCTTCTTCTGTGGATCAGAAACTTGTCTCTGGATAAGGGCGTCTGCTAAATGCCTTAAATGTATCCCTATTTTCCAGACCAAAAATCCACCATGGTGCACACATCCGGCAATTAAAACCATCCGTGTGGAAACATAGCAAAAGTTCTATTTGGTGTCCTGAATTAAATAATTTAAAACACTGTAATTGCTTTAAAACATTTACAAGAATTTTTTGCATAAAGCATCTATATTTGTCCAAGACCGTGTTGATTAGAGAATTAAAAACGTGTTAAGTATTAATTTGAGGTACATTTAGAACAGATAAAAATGTGTAATTACTTGCGATTAATTGCGCGTGTGTGTGTGTGTGTGTGTGTGTGTGTGTATATATAGATATAGATATAGATATATATATATAGATATAGATGTGTGTGTGTGTATATATATATATATATATATATATGTATGTTTTTGTATGTGTTCTGTATGTATATATACAATACATAAATTGTTTTTGTATATAATGTATTGTTACATTTTTCAACAGGGACCTGAAACTGGACAATCTTTTAATGGATGCTGATGGTTTTGTGAGAATAGCAGATTTTGGGCTTTGTAAAGAAGGTAATGCCACATCATTAAAGGATTGGCTCCACCACCCACCCCATCCCCCTCTGCTTTTGTATAGCTATTTTGATTAACTAGAAATTCTTACTTTTAATAACTTATAAAAGCTGATTACTGCTGGTATTTTAACTAATGTTTTAAACGAGGAATTGGGTGTGAGTGACTCAGTATAGCTCTTTTACACACATCAGGAATGGGACACGGTGACCGCACATCCACCTTCTGTGGAACTCCAGAATTCTTGGCCCCTGAGGTTTTGACAGACAGCAATTACACCCGCGCTGTGGACTGGTGGGGCCTTGGCGTACTTATCTATGAGATGCTAGTGGGAGAGGTCTGTTAAAGCCCAGCTTTCTGTTTACAAAAAAAATTATATTTAAATAAGTATAATATTTTTATGAATTCTGAATACCAACATTTTAATCGTGCCATCAAGTTATGTGCAGCTTTTAGATTAAAAAAAACTTCCGTATAAGCTCATGGGAATGTTTGCCGCAGTTATTTAGGAACAGTGAACTTTGATAGCCTCTTGCCGCTTTCAGTGTATTATCTCTTAGTAATGGCGCTAAAAAAAGCCATTTTCCGCGTCCTCTTCCATTTCTCTACAAATCTGATCAGTGCTTATTCAAAAATGAGATCAATTGCAACAAAATGCAGTTAGGAAAGTAAAAGGCATTTAATTGGTCCAAAATATAGTTAAGCAAAAGCGTTGTTGTTGTGTTGTAATGTGTATGAATTTTATTAATATTTTTACTTCTTTATTGGGTGTTGTGAACATTTTCACTAACATTTTGCAGGAGGTTGTTATAAAAAATTAAGGGCATAATATTTAAGAATTATTATTATTTATTTTTTTATTTTTTCAAGTACCAGTAAATAAAATATGGAACACACTGCATTACTTGCCATTCCCTGATAGGCTGGATATTAAAATGTTCTACTCAATAACGCGTGCTTTCCACTGAGTTAAATTCTACAAAATGCAAAATTAAACCCGACACTAAAGTGAGTGAATTTCATATCGATTGTATTTTTGATCGCAAACAGCTTTGATGCGCTTTTTATTAGCGATTCCTCCGGCAGATATGCCGTCGCCTGCAGAGATAAAATATGGCACCTTTGAGGGAAATGAAATGTGCTGGCAATAAAATGCCTAGTCACTATGTCACTGCCAAATAACATCACTATCTTACACACAATCATAATACCAGCTATTTTTCTCAGTCTCCATTCCCAGGTGATGATGAAGAGGAAGTGTTTGACAGCATCGTGAACGATGAAGTGCGGTACCCCAGGTTTCTCTCCCCAGAGTCCGTCTCTATCATTCAGAAGGTGTGTGCATCTCTATCTGCTTTTTTTTTTTTTTCCCTCTCCATATCATCCTGATATGAACCTGAGGTTCTGTTGCAGCTCGTTTTTAGAGTTGCAGAAGTTGATATAGAGAGATTTGATTAGACTGTTGTTCAGGTATCAAATTGAACATTGGAAATCTTGCCACATCTCACCATAATCCAACCTCTTTGCCTCTGCCTAATCTACTCTCTGCATACACACACAATTTAGCAGTTGAGGATTAAGGGCCTTGCTCAAGGGCCCTACTCAAAGGCCCAGCATTAGCAACTTGGTGGTGCTGGGATTTGAACCTATGACCTTCCGATCCAGAGTCCAATGCCTTAAACACTGAGCTACAATATGTATATGGATCAGTGGTGGACATTAATTAAGTAAATGTAATTTGTTACTGTACTTTCTGAAGTGTTTCCATTTGGGGAGACTTTTACAATAACCTCACTACATTTTAAAGTAAAATATCGTACTTTTTACTTGACTACATTTTGCTAAATCGGTCGTTCCTTTTTATTTACGAGCGGATAAAAGCGTAACCGGTCAAACACGCAGCAATGGTTTTTTTCCCCCTTTTTAATTTGGTTGTTTACACTTAATTTTCAACTTGTTTTTAAGGTGATTTTTACCCTACCGCAATTACAAATCTGGGTCAGTTTTCAGAACACGTTGTCCTGCACATTTTAGTGTTTTCCCCTGTTTTAACACACCCACATCATCTCAGGAAAAATGCTACAATGTGACCAGACAAATTTCTTTTTTTTTTTTTTCTTTTTCTTTTCATTGCGAGGGTGTTTTGCGATTTTCTGGGTATTTGGTGTTGTTTTTTTTTTTTTTTATAGAGGATCAATAAAATGGCAAGTCTCCCCAAATTATGTTTTGCTTTTTAGAGACATGGCAAATATTTACTTTTATACTGCATTCAAAATGTTACTGCTTTTGCAAAGCTCATGGCAGTCTGATGACGGCAATGATTATTTTTTTTTCGCTTTCGGTGAATGAATGATTTTATTGGCCTTTGCTTGTCTTAATCACAGCTGCTCCAGAAAACCCCAGAAAAGCGTCTCGGTGCTGGAGAGCAGGATGCTAACGAGGTGAAAAGCCACAGGTTCTTTCAGGTGACTTTCCTGCACACTCGGTACACTCAGCTTTTTTCGAAAATTCGACCAGTATCAGATCATGTCAGTAGTTGTGTTGTGACTGCACAGGGAGTGGACTGGGCAGCCTTGCTAGCCAAGCGAGTGAAGCCTCCGTTCCTGCCGAGCATTAAAGCCCCGGGTGACGTGAGCAACTTTGATGAGGAGTTCACACGCCTGAAGCCTTTGCTTACCCCTCCGCACACACCCTGCGTCCTCACAGCCGAGCAGCAGGAGGTCTTCGCAGATTTCGACTTCTCCTCACTTCACTGACTGCCTGAGACTTGATGGACGAGCGCAACATCGAGGCTCCATCCCAATCCTGCCAAGCTCTTTCTTTCTCTCTCTCTCTCTCTCTCTCTCTCTCTCTCTCTCTCACTCTCTACCTATGCAGTAAAACCAAGTGAAGCTAATTCACTGTCACAAGGCTGTACTCATGTGCTTGAGCTACATCTGAGTTTCTTCTGATGAAGGAAAGTGTTGCAGGAAGTTGCTGCTGTTCTGTCTGCAAAACGAAGGAGAACCTGTCATCACTGTGAGCCAAGCTTTTGTCCTGTCCTGCAACACATTGCTACCGAGATTGTGTGTGTGTGTGTGTGTGTGTGTGTGTGTGTGTGTGTGTGTGTGTGTGTGTTTGCCTGCTATTAAAAGAAGATCCATGCCTCTACAAAGCACTGGTGTGCCTGCAGGTTTTCGTTCCAGCCAATTCAGAGCCACGCCTGATTACACATTTGACTATTAGGTGTGGATCGTTCTTGGTTGGTATGAAAAACCTGAACTCTAGAGCCCTAAAGTCACTACAGATTTGTTCAGATGAAGCCACCAGTCACTGCTTGTTACACTTATCCTTTCTTCAGATTCATGATTTCAGATTTCTGCAGTGTAATTGGACGTTTTCGAGCTTAGAGATGTCTGGAGCTTTGATGCACCCCTGCACTGAAACCGAGAGGGGGAAAAAAACAAAACAAATGCTGATCATGTGTATTTATATGTATTTATTGTTTTTTACAACCAAAGGAAGCTGACCAAAAGCTTCATAAAGGTAAATCTAATCGAACCTCAGCTCTGTCCCTTAGATCTTTAATGTATGTGAGATTACACCATTTTTCTGGTTACTTTTATTTAGTGACGTAGTGGGTAGTGTTTGTCTCCTCACAGCTCCAGGGTCATGGAGGTAGGATTCTATGTGCACTGGCTATGTTGGAATGCCCTTTTTGGTGTTTCTGGGCTTAATTCCAGATCCACAGCAACCCTAAGCAAGACAATGCAGGTACTAAAGATGTAGTAAATATTACTGATGCCTTACAACGGAAGTCTAAGGACAATTGTTGAATCCTGAACATGTGTATTAAACCCGACAGTGATTTATACCAACTTAGAACTTCACAGCCACGTAAAGATTCTGACTGAAGTTTGTAGGAAAGAGTTTATTTCTCATGGATCTTTAGACAGAATTCAGCAACTGCTCATAGACTTTTGAGCACATGGTGTGTGTTGTTTTTTTTTTTTTTTATAAGTGATGTCTCTCACAAGTTACAGACAGCAGATGGAGTCTGTCAGATTTCCATTTCTGAACACATTTATTCAATTCAAAATATGCACAAACTGATAATCATGATGTTTAACAATGAATTTTTGTTTGTGTTGCATTGTTTGCTCAACGGAATCCAAAGTAATCTACAAACTTTTAACGTAACAGTGTAAACCCATCAGGTTTTCTCTTTTGTACCTGTAGGCCAGTTATGTCTAATGATCCATATTCTTGGCATGTACCCAGTGTGTGTGTGTGTGTGTGTGTGTGTGTGTGTGTGTGTGTGTGTGTGTGTGTGTGTGTGTGTGTGGCTCTATTTCCAGGATCCTAATGTCTGTCTGTCGGCTCTGAACTGAGCCCTTCGTCCTGCTGTACTCGAAACTGTATACCACCTGTAGTGTATTTGTGTTTTTATTTTTTTTTTTGTTTTTTTGCTGTTAGACGCTATGATGCAGAGTTCTGAAGTAATGGTTTACAGCTGAACAGTGATACTGTGAGCAGAAACACTAAAGTATTTAAATGGGCTGTTCCCTTTATACAATGCCAAATGAAGGAAAAAAGAATCATAATGGAAGGGGATGAATGTATTTTCACAAATAAAATACAATATGACTACATTTGTTGTTTATTCAATACTGCCACATCATTGCATGTCACAAAACCGTCGCATAAGCAACTTTTTATCGAAGCCAATTGGAACTCTACACAAATACTGAAACGAACGGTCAAGTGCAAATCGATTTGAAGTGACCATAAAAAGGAGAATGAAGTTTTTATTGCTTGTTCCTTTTCAGGGTTTCAGATATCTTTATATTGCACAGAAGACATTTCTAATGGTTTGATCTCTAAAGGAGCGACAGTACAGACTGTATTGCAACTGTTCAACAAACGCCATTACAAAATCGAATTAAAAACAAAACCGTGCACATGCTCTTTTTCTTTTTGATGGGTAGTAGGAAAAGAACAGGTGTGCTCGATATATAATCATACAAAAATAATAGGCTTGTTTGTTTGATATGGTTTTAATATATACCCTGTGTGACTTCTAGTGGGATCTTTATTAGCTGTTTTGTGGCATCATTAAATATGCTTGATTTCATGGTTTGGTTCCAGCAGATTTAGTTTCATATGGCTGAAATTGAAGATAGTACCAGCTGCTAATCTGATTGTCAATTTCTCAAACAAAAAAAGAAATATATGCATAGAAAAAAAAAAAAAAAAAGGCAACCACCAAACCGATCAAACAAATAGAACTTTGCAGTACATCGTCTTAGGGCTCGGAGTCTATGATTTGCAAGAAGATTGCATGATTTCACAGCTGTTCAACGAGGCCATAAGAGATGACGTGCACCCCAAATGAAAAGTGTTCACACCCAAAAGTGTTCTAGTATTCCTGTACAACTTCGACATAACCCATAATTGATCAACAGACAAGATTTTCACTGATGCCCAAAAATCATCTAACTTTGTTTTTTTGGCCCGAACAGTGTTTTGTAATAAAAGCATAATTTGTACCTGTTTATAGTCACATTTCATATTGTGGAACATTCATGAAAACATTTATTGTGCCTAAATAGTGTTCCCTTTTATGGAAGAACGAAAAAGCCTTTTATTTTCTCGGGATCTCTGCGACAAAAACCGGTTTTCTCACGATGTAATTGTATCGAGAAAATCTCATGTCTTGTGAATGTTTTCTGATGTATATCATGGAGTTGACATCTGAAATCTATCAAAGGTACTAGTTTACTACAGCAAATCTGGACTGTATCTCTGCAGAGATTGAGAGAGAGATCCTAGAGAAGAACCTGACAAAAATGGATTAGGCCTATTAAGATTCCAGATTAACATGAGGATTGCTATTCCTGTTTTATGTTACTAAAATAGTACCACCAATAATATGTTTCATAGCTACTGTTTTAAAAACTTACAAGTCCTTACTAGGTGGAAGCAAACAACTTTCATGTCGAGATCATGAGAAAACAAAAAATATTATGCATGGCCTTTTAGGACTTCCATATCCCAACCCCCTCCTGCCCCAGACCCTCAAAGTTAATCAGACAAAAATGACATCTTTATACTAAAAAGCAAAACTCCATATCTGGACAGCTTTGCTGTTACAAAGCACCAACACTGCGTACTTCATCCAAAAAAATTCAAAACGACCATTTCCTTAAAGGACAAATGGATATAATACATCTGCCCTACGCATCCCTGTGCATATTATTACTATAGAATCCACAACGTTAGAACAAGCGAGCATTAACTACCATCAGTGCAATGCTGATAGAAAATTAACCAACACCTTCTGTCCAATCGGGGGTGCATACTGCAATCCTGATGTGGGATCACTGAACCCTGCTGCGTGTGATCGCATCAGTACAGGTGTTCAGCTCTGGTGAGGGGAAGTGCTGTGTAATAAGTACAACTTTAATAACTATAAAATATACTCTTGCTAATAAAACTAGTGTTTGGACCTCCGCTGTATAGCTACAAATCAGGACCAAATATTCAGCTTTTTGATGTACAGTAAGTGCTTTATGTGCTTTTTCTGTTAAAAACGCTTTTATTTAGGGGTTCTCCAGAAATCTAAATTATTTGCTAGAAATCTTTTTATTACTAAAAGTAGTTTGTAGTAAATAGGGTTGTTGTTTTTTTTCCCCTAAGTAGCTTTTTATTACACTTTCCAACCCAAAGTGTCTAAAATCTACAGAGGAAACAGATGATGCTGTAACATTTAAAATAATTTACCCTGTGTTTATCGTCACACTGAGTGATGTGCTGCTTAGTGTCGGCTTGCTGTCTTCTACAGATGTTCCACCTTCGAGGAACATGACACGAAGTAAAGAATAAAATGATTGATCTCTGCGTCTCGATTGTTACAGAAAAACGTTTTGTTAAAGATTAAGTTCAAAAAGTGCATTCGCAACAGGATAAGAAATTTTCCTACTGATCTATTAAAAGGAAAACCAGTCTTACAAACCTTTTGATCAGCTCAGGCTCGCTTTAAATGAGGCTCTCCGTGGTTCTAACTACAACTACGTCCATGCAATTGAGAATGGATAAAGATCTGGATCATTACAGGAATGTATTTTCTAACCAAGACGTTAACGTTTTGATTTTACTTGGCTATTTTAGCGTCCGGTGTTCGGGGGTTGTGCTTTAAGTGGGATTGCAGCCTTGCCTGAAGTACACCTGCTCCCACACCACCGTGCTCCACACGCAAAAGAAACTCCACAGGTTGCGCAGGGTCCCGCGGTCGAAGGGGTTCTCGTCGATGCCGCAGTGTTTGAGGTAGGAGATGCGGTGGCGGGACATGAACTCCCAGGTGGTGGTGTTTAAAGACACCAGGTAGAGGTGGGAGCCCAGGAGCAGCAGCACTGTCAACGCCAGTAGCGCCACCACAGCGCAAGTCACCAACAGCACGATATTCGATTTCAGCCACGACGACCACGACGCTGCGTCACCGAAGCCGGACCTAAATAAAGAGTAACATGTCATTTAGGTTTCTCTGTAACCAGCTGCATCATGTTCTGTAACTTGAAATAGACACAAATGAATTACAGTTCAAATACTCAGTGACTATTGTGTAAAAGGAATAAACCACTGGGGCATTTTTCGGGGGGGAGCTCAGTGCTTAAGGATCAGTGCTTTCTAGCAATCAGACATGAGAAAGTCTTCATGTCATAATGTTCTCCGACAGAGGAGAGGTTTTTATTCATGTATGGAAGGAGTCTCCAGTGTCAGTGCTTTGTAACAGCTTCAAAGTTCAGCTTTTTCTACATGGAGAAGGTTTCTTGTGAATGTGACCAGCTATGCTTTTTGTCATGATTTTCAAGAATGAAAAGTTAAAAAATAAACAAAGAAAAATTTTAAATACATAATCCTTGACAGGTTGCTGTGGCATTAAAGGAATTGAAATGTTTCACTTTATGCTGAGCCACATCATATGCATCCTCCATTGTGTTTTAATCCTTTCCTAAAATCAGGAGCATGTTGAGTTTAAAATGATACACACACTCACCAGGCCATGTGCAGCCCCCAGAGCAGCACGACCAACTGCACCGCCAAATAAAGCACAAACCAGCGATGGTTCCTCTCCCCTACACAGTTCTCTATCCACGGGCAGTGATGATCGTAGCGACGCACGCAATGCTGACATGTCTGGCAGTGTTTGGATCTCATTGGTTGCTGTCAGAGGACCATAGGTAAGTACAGTAGGAATAAACCATGTTTGATTATGTTATTGCAAAAAAAATAATCACACACACACACACACACACCTGTAACAGGCAATGACCACATCGGCGCTGGCGGAACGGTTTGGTTTGGGGAATCATGTCCTGTTGCTCCTCGGTGATGCCAAGAGTGAACTGAAACAACACCAGGGTCACAAATTAAGAATAAAACAGCACGGAGGGAGTAAACCTCGGCTTCTTCATGCTTTTAAATATTAAAGAATTCTTTCATATTTGACCATCGCACAATATGTTTCAGGTTAATCGCCCCTGAAAGATTATGGAGGAGGTCTAGTGTTCAGCCGTCAATGATGATGAGAGGAGGATTTGTCCATTTTTCAAAAGATTTCATAAACATATCAAAATGTATTGGTTGCATCACTGCATTTTAAATCATCTGATCAGACATATGACAAAACTATTTATGGCATTCAATATACAGTAAATAGAGATTTAGATTCCTAATCAGCAAGCCAGAGGTGTCAGTGCATTAATGTGGTTTAATGTGTAAACAAAAAACGCAACACTATACAGCCCAAAGTATTTGGACAGCTGACTTTTCCGGCCACATGTGGTTTTTTCCCCCAAACTGTTACCACAAATGTGGGGCACACAATTATACCGTATGTCTTTGGATGTGGTAGAATTTAAATTTTCCTCCACTTGAACACGCATGTCATACATTTATATTCTATATATATATATATATATATATATATATATATATATATATATATATATATATATATATATATATATATTCTCTCAAATATATTATTTTAAATACTATATATTATTCTGTATTAAATATATATTCTTACAAAACACTTATATTCGTTTTTAAGGTTATAATAGAAAAATAGAAAAATAAATGTTACATTCAAATTTTTTTTTTTTCCGAAAATACATTCAGAAAATATCTTTGTTTAAAAAAAAAATAATACATTTTTAAAAGATGTTTATTAGCCTTATATTAGTGAAGCATCCTTTATACAAGTCCCTGGGAATCAGCTGTTGCTATAGAAATGACAACATATTAAAAGAAGCGCGGAAATGGACCTGTGTTGTGAGTTATATCTGTCCGAGATGAATAATTTCACACCTTTGAGCCCAAACAGATCTGAGAATTAGGTGATGTATTATTTAAAAACAGGATGAATTATGCATTTATATTCCTGACTAACTTTGTTTTTACACATTTTATATCCAAACCTTGGCTTCTCTTTGCTACAGCTGAAGCGTGCAGTGTGGCAACTGGATACTACAGGCTTCCAACCAGACCATTAGAAATGAAATTACAACCTTAAATAGGATGCAACAACCCTCATACTATAAAACTATAAAAAGTAAGAAACCAGAAAAAAGAAAAAAATCCTTCCTGGAATAATAACAGCTAAATCTGTCATGTTATTGTTAATAATGCTAATTAAAAATCACCTTGAAATTAATATTTTATAAAAAGAAAACAACAACAAAAACAACAAATTATGTTCTATAATGTAATCTATAGTCTAGGAATTTTTTAACCTAGGAATTCATCACTCAATCTGTATACTAGAAGTCTTTAATCTAATAATCTATAATCTAGGAATCTGATGATAAGCAAATAATAATAATAATATTAATTTTTCTCCATTTTCTCCAAATAGCTCTCAACTAGCCGTTGCCACTTCCACCACAGATTGAGCAGCAGTTGCAGCTCGTGAGTTTACGCTACTGATGTAGATTTCTAACACGGAAAAAGTGAAGCTGTGCAGCTGGCTGCCTTCTGACACACATTTAACAGTCCTAATATTATTGAGGCAGTGAGGCACAAAGACTCCAAATCAGACTCTGTATAACTCACCTAAAAAGAAAAGAAATCAGGGCAAGCCATGATGTTCTGCATTTCTTTTTTTCATCTTGTTTACTCATAGTGTATTAGAAATAGGTGTTATTTAAAAAGACACATCACTCACTCACTCGTTCACTTGCTCATGGTAATTAATCCAATGTGCAGGTTTGGATCAGAAAGCAGAATGACCCTGAGTGTGTATGAATAGCTGTTGGCGTCTTACCTGGAGATCGTAGTCATCAGCCAGCACGAACCCGGGGTCCATCAGTGACACGGCGAAGTAGAGCAGAACGGAAAGCAGCACGAGGAGCACAAAGAGCACGGGCAGCGTGAGTCGACCCGCCTCTTCCTCCCTACGGAGGTCTGCTCAAGAAAAGTACAAAAACAATTTTTTTTTTTTTTTAAATAGTACAACTCCTGCTATTGTATCCAGATAGAGATTTAGATCCTTGACTAGCAAACCGGTCTCCTGGAAAGTCAAGCCTCAAAACGCTACACTGTGCAGCCAAAAGTATTTGGACACATGACTTTTCCAGCCATATGTGGTTCTTCCCCAAACTGTTACCACACTATTGAATAGGACGTCTTTGGATGCAGTAGCATTACACTTTCCCCTTCACTGAACTAGAAGACCCGAACCTGTTCCAGCATGACCATGCACAAAGCCAGCTCCATCAAGATATGGTTTACATGTCCTGTAGTTTCTTTCCACTGATAATAGTGTGTGCATGGCAATTAACAAATTGTACCCAACATCAGATAAATGACTGTATATATACACAATTACAAAGTGCACCTATATGGTATGAAAGGTCAATTTACTTAGTAGCTGTAACTAACCTGAAACATGACATTTAGAGGTTTAATTCAACTGGACTGGAAATAAGATCACGACTTTCCATCTTTAACTGTCTGGTTTTTGCGCGAGATCGTGCTCCACGTAGCCTCGAATTTCTCTTCCTGACTGACAGATGCGAGAACATGATGTGATTGCGCAGTCAAGTTTGATGTGTCGTGTGTTTTGCGATGCTTTTCAGATCAGCATGGGTGTAAAGAGTGTTAATTTTAATTACTATACAATAGGGGTTTGAAGATTCATGAATTATTTTGCTACAGGGCTTTCGGATCGGTACATACGTACACCGAACGCAATCCTTTTCACCTGCAGAACATCAGTCTGTGTAGTCTCCGCCTCACACTTTGAGCATTTTTTTTATATTAGTAGTACATATACACAACAATGCCAGGGGTATCAAAAAGATACTAGAGTTAGCACAGTGTCACCGCGACTACTCACCTCGTCCAGGTAATTAGATTTGTTTTGTGCTAGCGATATGGATTCTTTAGTGTTTTATGTCCAGCGTCAATAATTTTTCAAAAAATTTGAAAATCCCAACAATTCCACATATAGAGGGAGTGAATGAATGAAGGATGAAAGGAATAAAGACATTTGTAAAAGTATGCTGAAAGGGAGTGGAACAGTTAAGTAGATCATATCTTTAGGACATTTAATATTAAATGTAACACACACACACACACACACACACACACACATCTGTATTAATCAAATGGGGTCTAACAAAATTTTTTTTTTTTTTTTTGATTACTCAATTTAATATAATAAAAATATGTATTGCATTATACCAATTAATTTGTATGAAATATTCCACACCAAAATTTTTTTATAATTTAACAGCAGGCATTTTATTTCAAATGTTGATCACAAATGTTAACAATAATAAACTGCGTTAACTAAAAACGACAGCCAATGTTATGTTTTGCGTTTCTTCCTTCCAACTGTACCGAAATTAAACCGAACCGTGACTTAAAAACCGAGGTACGTACCGAACCGTGACTTTTGAGTACCGTTACACCCCTAAAATACACTACACTCAAGTCAGATCGAATCGGTCTGGTCTTTGGATTATTCTCGTCAGCAAAGCGTTTCCCTTCTGCACACCTGTCCTTCACTGGATCTTTCCCTTCTGCACACCTGCCCTTCACTGGATCCTGAAATACTCTAACCTCCAGACACACACCATCACATCACATCACATCACATCACATCACATCATTCCCCCACACTGGTGTGTGTCTCTGATAGAGAGGAGGATGGGTTTTAGGTGATAGAAGTGGAGGAACTCACCTGTGTCGTGCAGGAAGAGAATCAGCGTTATAACCCATGTCAGGAAAACATGAGCGGTTCTGACGAGAAATCCTGAGCCGAACACATTTTTAAACATCCTAGCATTATCAGACGCACATTTCACACACCTGCTGATAAACGCATTGCGTGTAAACAAGGAGAAAAGACCGCAGTTCGGACATACAGTACAGCGCTCATAACCGGAAACAGACTGGCGCTGGTGATGGAGTTCCCGCAGATCAGCTTTCACAAACACACTCCTTTACAAGCCGGATATTCTTCCCTAAAGCCTTGTGTAGGACAGAGAGCTACTAATTACCCTAATATAATAAAAATAACCTTCTATTCTCTACTATACTCAAGTAGCCTTGTTTATAACGCTCCATTTGCAGCTCATCGGCTCTATTTTCAGCTTTTTGTTACTTCCGCAAAACGAGCGCCTCCTATTGGTCAAGGTCTGACCAATCACCTAAATGATTCATCATGATGATGATGATGATAATAATAAATGCAAAAAGTCTCTATTTTATAAAATCATGTTTAAATTGTAGTACAGGAATGCAAAGAAGTGTAAACAAACTGATGCATAAATCGTTTATTAAGTCCGACTTCTGTTGAATTCATTGATATATGAAGTATATCAAATGTCATGATTGTAACAATGCATGTAAACACAGACACAATATATATATTATAATATATATCTATCCCTTCATTTATATTTATTCTTTGGGCTGTGCTTTGCGTTTCAGTTCCCTCATCCTAAAGTAACCTGATTGGAATATAAAAAGACCAGAGAAGAATCAGGAGTTTAACTGTTCACATTATTGTCATTTAGCAGAAAAGGAGATTTCAGAGTCCGGTGTTTGAGCAGCTTCTCCAGGCCCTGAAAAACATTAGAGATAAGAAAGTGTGTGAGTGTGTTTGTGTGTGTTTAACTGTAAGCGACAAAATCAATCAGAAGAGGAGAGACGTTTGCATCTGTATTCATGTGTCACTCTCACAATGCAAGATATTATCATATTATCATCATATTATATTATCTTTACATTTATTGAGTAGCTAAAGAAATTTCAGTTATTTGTTTTATTATGCAAAACCCCATTTTATATATATATATATATGTTAAATGCATTTTAACTCTTAGCAATACATATATATAAAAAAATGCACATTTAAATCTAATAAAATGAATCAATGTTAATTAAACATTCGCTCTCTGACCAGGTTTTACTGAAGCATGTTGTTTTTGGTTTTTTTTTTTTACCTCAGGATAATCTACTGATTAAAGATATAGATAAGATTTTTTTTTTTAGACGATAGAGTTTGGGCTTTTTTTAATTATAAATATGTATCACGCCACAAGTGATATAAGTGGTAATTGTTTTTTTTTTTTTAAAGGAGCTTTACTTATTAGGCAGTCTTTTTCAGTGCACCGGCTTGACACACAGACGTTTCAGATCGAATGATATGCTGTATTTTTACACACTATGAATAGCAAAGGCTTTGTAGATTTTAGGAGCTAAATTTACATAGTGAAATTAATTCGTTTCCAGTTTGATTTAGGGGCCTCATAATTCGAGACCTCTTATTTCATTTACCTCCTGAATATAAAGACCGATACACGGTATTTGATATGGCACTGTGTCTCAGAGATCTCTCACCTCTCCAAAATAAGACACCAGTGGGGAGATTTCACAGACTGCTGGAGGATCACTGTCCTGAACCGACCTGTAGATGAAATAAAACCAAGGTCAATATTCACTAATTCTCTTAGACAACTTCAAACTATGTTAAATGGATTTAGCAAATGATGTTTACATTTAACATATCACATGTTTATAATGTTAGAAAATCAATTTCTGAATAATGGGTAAATAATTTAATCCCAGCTCTAATTAAATAAATGCTACATATAAATCATCTTATACTTCCAGACACATTTAGTTTAGAGCGCAGATTTTATTCATATTCACAGAGAATAATTTTATTAGCGTATTCTCCTCTTACAAATGTGGTCCTGTAGTGGGTTTTTTTTGGCCTTCTGGTTCTTATGTTCAGTAATACAAAAAAAAACAGATGTCCTACAGTTTAATGGTGACAAAAAGCATGTAAACCTGTATTCTGAAGTGATAGGGTTGCCATGCTCATCTAGGAAGAGAGCCTTGGCTCGTAATGCCCAGCGATAGTGCTGAGCCAACAGAGAGCGCCTCACTGTGGTCGGAGTGTCGACGGCCGCACCATCAGCATTTTTCAGTGGCGAGAACTCATCCTCTCTCAGAACCTCAAAGGCAACAAATTTCCTGCATATAGAAAGACAGGTTAAGTTGTATAACTACAGGAAATAAATGACCTTTTCCATTTTTATTAATATCAATAATGAAGATTTACTTTGAAAACTGGAAGACATCAAAGACAAACTTCTCCATTTTTATTCCATTTGGTTTTGTAGGTTTCACTGGTTTACCCTCAGCATCCACAAAAGGCACTTTCTTGATGGCTACATGTTGCTTCAGTATCTCCTGGAAATTCCTGAGGAAACAAAAATTGAACCAAATTGAGCCAAAATGTCATTTTAATGATGAAATAAAATGACAGTTTTCATTGTTCATGCCGAGCATCAAGAGAACATGTAGATTATGCAGAACACTGTATAACAACAAAAGCTGTCAAATAAAAATAAATCACAAAGTGTACAAAGATGCAATATATAACTAACAATAATAAAAGTTGCCATGTAAAAAAAAACCCCTTCTTTCAGCTTTTCCCATTAGGGAGGCATGTTTTTACGCTGGATGCCCTTCCTAACGCAACCCTCCCAATTTATCCGGGTTTGGGACTGGCACTAAGAGTGGCTGGGGTTGGTTCCCTGACCGGGGATCGAACCCGGGCCGCAGCGGTGAGAGCACCACATCCTAACCACTGGACCAACAGGGAACCTTTGAGTTGCCATGTATTTACCTGAATTGAAAGGAATAAGCAACCTTTTCCTACTTTTGAAGAGATTGCATTTTGTAGGCTAATTTTCATGTTTGAGTCAGGAATTTTCACATTGGTGCATATTTTAGTTCCCAGTGGAAAAACCACTATTTGTTCTATTGTCTATAGTATTTTGTCATTTATGTCAACACAAACACAATACATATCGATATCCAGACCATTAAAAATGGAAGCAATATACACTGTCACTCACAGGGCCACGTCCCATAGGAAATCCCTGGTGAAGAAGTGATTGCAGATGTTTCCAGCATTGTACACCAGCTCTCCCCCAGGGTGGCGCTGCTCTGCTGTCTCAGGCTCTAGCTCGCTGTATTCCACTACCTGATACACACCATCTACACGGCATACTACACCCACGGGCTCAGATGGATATGCCTTCTCTACCACCTCACCAGGGCACAGAGCAGAAACAAGGAGTTATTCATGGTGGGAAAGAATCCTGAAGAACCTAAGAAAAACTAACTACATTGGAATGGATTTATCTGATGTATGCAGAGCCTAGGACTTGACATTGTACTGGATCTAGTCTACTGTAATAAAGAGGTCAAGGTACTTATTCTGTCCATCACACAGGTGCATATAATTCTGAATTATAGAAATGGTAGCCTGGTGATGACAAACTTATCCACTATGTCAGTAAGACAAAAGAGATGCTAATGAGCATGATTGGAAAATTGGAGTGCTGATCAGAGAGTATGAGGTAGATAGAGTGAGCAGCTACATATTTCTAGGAATCATTCGTAAAGGTTTATCATAAACCACAACACATGAACAGCTATTAAATCTGAGGAGCCTGAAGAAATTGTCTTGAGATCTTCATCTGAACATCAGGACTGGTTGCAGATGGTGAGTTCAAGTTTAATAACAAGTTGGAATTCTGACAATACCACAGCCATGTGTGTCCATGCTCTCTGGGTGGGAAAGATGGTATCTCTTTCTCTTCTCTGTCAATCACAGCATCGCTGGCCAGTCACGAGTATTTGTGAGATCACGTATGCAAAAGAGAACGAACACGCCAAGTGGAATTTGCTGCCCTGTGAAGTAGAATGAGCAGTTTGGAAAGATGCAGAAGCTGGTTTTATATGTCTCAGGGCAGCTAATTTCATTTAGAGGATGGTGCCTATGTCCTCTTTTTTTGTGTATGATCTCTCAGGTGTTCATGATGGGCCATGGTTTCTGATTTGTGATTGACAAAGAGAGTAATGACATTCCTTCGATCCAGAGAGCTCCCCTGTGATGCAAAATGAACAGTGTAGAAAAATGCAAAAGATGATTTTATGTGTCTCAGGGAAGCTCCCGATTGCTCCCTCGTTGGCAGCTGTCACGAGATCAGAGAGCGATATCCATCACGATGACAAAATTACTAATTTGTTACGTTTTGGGAAATAGAACGTTAAATGTGAAAGAGGTTGCAATTAGTCAAACTTTTCACAGGAGTGGTTCAGATTGATGCCCATTCATCTTATCTGTCTATTAGTCTGATAAATTGTACCAGCATATTAGGGCTAGAATACCTAGAACCCATAAGAGCAATAACTTCAGCCAGTTTGACCCATTTACCTTCTACTATTCTCACGTGTCTTCCCTAGAAAATGCACTGGCATATCTGGACTATATAAAACCTACCTTCACCTGCATACTCAATGTTTTTAATTTTAAATTTGACAACTTCACTGCTTTAGTGTATAAAGATAATTCGCTCTAACAATTACCATACTAAAAGTATTCCTAAAATCAATCCACACCCATAGTTAGAAACTCAAAACTCCCTGACCTACGACAACGCGAGATGAAACCTCGAGGGCAAATACTCCAATATGATGTATGCATGATCATTCGTACCTTGGCACCACAGTCCGCTCCTTTCTTTACACAGAAGCCAATAAACAGCGGATCAGCCAGTTTAACCAGAATGTTATCAACACAGTAGACATGAAGATACTGCACCCCCCTTCTCTCCATATCCACCAAGACCTTGTTGTCTACAAGGGCGCGATAAAGGCCTCCGTTCCCGTCTGTAAACATTTATTTAAGCATTAAAACATAATACTTAAATGAAAGTTTGTTTACCCATCAGAATTGTTCACAGGTGATAGACACATGACATAAGACCCATGTACATAAAAAGAAAAAAAAGGAAACCTGGAGCCATGGCCAGCTTGTTCTTCTTTTCCAGAATAATTTTCCCGTCAAAGCTGACAGCTGGGATCATCCTCTGCTCAAACATCACCACATTTGCGGGGTCCAGATCGAAATAGCCATTATCTTTGAAAAAGTTCTGCGTGGGCTCCAGGGTGAACTCGCTGGTCATTATATACCTGCGTTCCACCCAACACAAAGCACAATTTTTTTACACAATGAACTAAAAAAATATACAAGGTTTGTGACATGTACAAATGGGATTGAGGTAGAAGAAAGGGAAATTCACCAAGGAACTGTACACTGTGAACCGCATTTCTCACTTGCCAGCGATTGCACTTTCCGAATCCGTTCTGCTTGGATCTGATACAAAGTTTTGCCACTCGGTAACCCGACGTTATACATCCCTTTAGGGTACGGAACGCCGAGTCTGGTTCCCTGCCCACCAGCTAACAGCAGCACGGCCACTTTGTTTTGGGCTATCTGTGAAAAACCTTTAAAAAACAAGCAAGTATATATATATATATATATATATATATATATATATATATATATATATATATTTGTATGATTATACCACTTGACAATTTAGTTTCAAAGACTACATGCTTTATAAATAACTCAAATAAAAGTAGAAGCCTGTTCCAATCCTCTATTCTGTTTCTTGCTTGGTATTGTAGGACATTTTATTCCAACATCGTAGTCAAAACAGACCTTTATTTTGGACCAAGGACCATCATGATAAGGTTTATGTCAAGTTAATCCTCCTCAAAGCAATGAGAGTTTATAAGAGGTCACAAGACCAGTCTTTGCATACCTCTTCAGTACAAGTGGTGTTTTCATTTTTCACTTTTCACACTTTACAACTCAACACACCAGTCAGTATTCACAATTCTTTCCTCTTGTATTTGTTTAACTGCTTTGCAGGAAGCAATTTTTTTTGTTTTATTACCATATTATAAAATAAAAACTACTTTTGAGTTCAGTCCTGCAATCATATTGAAAGGTCTTGAGCACTGTTTTGGGGGCTACAGATACTGTAATTTCCTTACAAATAAATTCTGTCCAGAAATATACACCAGAAAAGAAAACCATGAAAAGATAAATAAATATTATATATACACAAATATAAAGAAAAAAAAAGTGCAACAAAAATAAAGACAGTTGTTTTGACTGGTGTAGAAATATGATGAAAGTAGATCCGGACCTTCCTCCTCCCACTCCTTCAGTGAGACCGGATCACTTCTCCGCACTCCGCCGATAAACTCGGGCTCGACCGGCTCCATGCGCCCGCACAGCCGCTCCGGATCACCCGAGCTTTGTGTCGCGGCCTCGGCGGCGCTCCGGCAGTGTTTCTCCAGCTCTCCTGCATCCAGCTGAGACAGCTCTTCCAGAAACCCGGCCTTCTCCTCAGCCGAAAGCTCGGGCCAGAACCGCAAGACATGGCTCTGACCCGCGGACTCTAATTTAACTTGCGCTTCTTCAAACGACAACATGGTCCTGAGTTCAGTCTCATCAAACCTTCTGCAGAGAAGACACCCTGCTCCTGTCCTCTCCTCCTCTTGTCTCACCTGACTGAGAGACTGACACTCCTCCCATCACGAGGATAAACTGTCTCATTCGCATTTTATTTAAATTGCACCGTTCCACCTTAAATGGAGAAATGATTGCACCTATAGGGGGCGCTAACGAATCTATGTGGTGCAATGAATTGGTCAATTGTACAACTTGTAAATGCTTTCACGGTTGGAAAAAATACTTATTATTGGAACAGATTTGACCTTAAACGGGAAAAAACCTTCAGCAGAATATTTGTCTATTTCCAATATGGAAAAAAGTGTTTAAAGCATGTGCTTTGCTGAGACACACAAAAACCTGCTTCTGCATCTTTTCAGAAAACCCCTACTAGGGGTTAAACACAACCTTAGAAAATGAATCGAAATTTTAAAATAATATAATTTCTTTTCACCCTGGTCTATCCACCCTTAAAAGTAGCTCATTAAATGTTCAATAAAATGCTATTTTTTTCTGAACTAGTGCTCTGCCTAGATTTTAGTCTTTAAAACAACAACTCAGTCCCAGTCCTGCCCAAAGTGTTCGCCAACCCTAAGAATAACACGCATTAAACCATTTCCTTAAATAAGGTAATATTGAGAGCACTGCTTACATGGCTAAAATATCCTTAGCCAAAATCTGACCACAATTTAAAGAAAGTTATTTTTTACAAAATATGTTCACAAAACAGCCCTTTGGAAAGACTTGTCTATATATAAAACTGCCTATAATATGCTGTATAAACTACAGTGTGTCTGGAAAGTATTCACAGTGCTTCACAAGCTTGGCACAACTATTTTTGGGCAGTTCTTCTTTGCAGAACCTCTCAAGCTCCATCAGGTTGTATGGGGAGCATCAATGCACAGCTATTTTCAGATCTCTCTAAGGATCTTCAAATGGGTTCATGTCTAGGCTCTGGCTGGGCCACTCAATAACATTCACAGAGTCGTCCTGTAGCCACCTCTTTGTTATCCTGGCTGTGTGCTTGGGGTCGTTGTCCTGATGGAAGATTAACAGTCACCCCAGTCTTAGTTCCTGGAGCTGATTTTCCTCATGGATTTCTCTGTAAATTGCTGCATTCATCTTTCCCTTGATCCTGACAAGTCTCCCAGTTCCTTCCACTGAAAAACATCCCCACAGCATGATGCTGCCACCACCATGCTTCACTGTAGGGATGGTATTTGCCAGGTGATGAGCAGTGCCTGGTTTCCTCCAGACATCATTCGGGCCAAAGGGTTCAATCTTTGTTTCTTATGGACTGAGAGTCCTTCCGGTGCCTTTTGGCAAGCTCCACAAAGGCTGTCTTGTGCCTTTTACTGAGGAGTGGCTTCTGTCTGCCCACTCCACTACACAGGCCTGATTGGTGGAGTGCTGCAGAGATGGTTGTTCTTCTGGAAGGTTCTTCTCTCTCCACAGAGAAACACTGTAGCTTTTTCAGAGTGGCCACTGGGTTCTTGATCACCTTCCCGACTAAGGCCCTACTTCGCCGATTGCTCGGGTGGCCCACTCTAGGAAGAGTCCTGGTAGTTCCAAACTTCTTCCATTTATAGATGATGAAGGCCACTGAGCTCATCGGGACCTTCAATGCGGCATTAATGTTTCTGTACCCTTTCCCAGATCTGTGCCTCAATACAATCCTGTCTCCAGACAATTCTTTGAACTTCATGGTTGGTTTGTGCTCTGACATGCACTGTTAACTGTGGGACCTCATATAGACAACTGTGTTCCTGTCCAAATCATGTCCAATAAACTGAATTTACCACAGGTGGATCAAGTTGTAGAAGGATGATCAGTGGTAATAGGATGTGATGTTATTTATTAAAAAAATGTTTTTATTTTAAATAAATTTGCAAAGATTTCAAACAAACTTCTTTCACATTGTCATTGTGGGGTATTGTTTGTAGAATTTTCAGGAACATAACGAATTGAATACATTTTGGATTAAGGCTGTAACATAAAATTTTGAAAATACTTTTTGGATGCACTGTACATTTGTAGTTTTCTTTCCACTATGAACCAGAAACTTACAATTTAAAAGAAAAATCTTGGTGGAATAGTGTGGTTCCTGCTTTGCCCAGACATCTTCACACTTGGTGTCACTGTTTTGTAATGTTTCTAATTTTCCCACACAAATAATTGTTCACCTTTCACAGTGTAAAGCATCATGGACCTTTGACATTTTTCCATGGTTTTAGACAAATCTTGATGAAATTGAGGAACACAGTTCCAATCTGGACCAAAAGTCTTCTTAACTCACAAGAGTAAGTCAAATCTTCCTTAAAAAAAAAAAAGAAATTGCAGAAATTATAATGAAATTATTTGAAAAAATGTATTGTACCAAAAGAAAAAAAATAAAGAACATACATGTATATATAATAAATAATATGTGATATAAGTGATATAATTGGCCAATTTAGTGCTGTTTTGCAGAAAGGTTATAATACACAGGACAATGTTGATCCCTGGTTTAATCATGAGATTAGCTTGGTGTTCGTTTTTCTAAGCTTCTATGCTTGTTCTCCATGTGGTCCCTGTGAATTTCCACCCACCTGCCTAAAACATGTCAGAAGACAGACTGGCAAAGATAAAATGCCCCTTAAATGTGAGAGAATGAGGGTGTCTGTGTTGGTTCTCTGTAGCCAATCAGAATACTTTATTGATCCCCTGAGAAATTGTTTATATGCGCTAGTGTCACATACAGGGTGTATTTCAGAATTATGCCCAGTATTCCCAGGATAGTGTCCTGATCAATCTACAGCCTGACAAGGATAATGCAGTTATAATATGCAAATCAATCCTGAGGTATTGTATTTCTGGTTTACACCCAGTATTCTTGAGATTCTTGAGGGTCTGGATCCATGATAATGGACCAGGATAATGAGGTAGGGAGAGGAAGATCGATCCTAAAGACAATAATTAAAAAAATATTATATGCTCTATATTTAGGTTTCTGCATTACCAAGAATATTTTTGACAGAGTTTTTGATCTTACACAAAAACCTGGAAAAGGAAAGGAATGCATGTGACATGATGACAGTTTGTATATAGTTTTGATATATAAAAATATTTTATTTAAAGTTTGTTTTCGTATTATTTCGACAAATGTAACAATTGCAGTCTGACTCAAAAAAAGGGTTGTAAAGGCTCTGGCATGGAGAAGCTGGTGTCGGATCTGTGATGATCTCAAATGTTGAGCTATTTTATGAGTTGCTCAGTAGCTCCTGGTTCCACATCATCAACTGACTGTATAAGACTGAAGAAAGAACATTACTCATAATCTTATACTCCAGTGCTCATGTTAGTTCTCACTCTCCAGTGTTCTGTATTGCTGAAAGATTTATGATCAAACTCTTGATGTCACCCAAATGAGGATGGGTTCCCCTTTTGAGTCTGGTTCCTCTCAAGGTTTCTTCCTCATAACATCTAAGGGAGTTTTTCCTTGCCACAGTCGCCATGGCTGATCATCAGGGATAAATACACATCATTCACTTTAATTATTAAATTCTGTAAATAGAAATAAACTTGCACTTGAACTCAACAATAATGTTATTGTTATCAATATTAATCTCTATCTCTAGTTGGGGGAGTGAAAAGAGCAGTAAGTAAATGCCCCCTCCGTCTACAAGAGCAATCATTTAAGGTGGAATGTCGACCAGGAAACCAACTTCTGCCTCACGGCTGAAACTCGTGACCGGAACGGAACGGGGGGAACCGCAAACAGTGTATGAGGCGAAGTGAACGGCTGACTAGACATTTGAGAAAGCCACGGGCTGTGCCCATTCGAAATGGAAGAGCTGACTTGTGTTTGTGAGAAAGACAAACTCTTGTATACACATGACACCATTTCCTGTTCTCTCTATAAAAACAGGACGCACACTTCCGCTACTGACTGCAGTCACGTGACCAGTGGCGCTGAAGCGCGTGCCTCTGATCCTGTTGATGTGGAGTAAAGTTACAGTGCTGACACACAAAGCATTAAAATACCTGCTGCACATGAGATTATTGATGTATTAGAGCTCAAAGAAAAGTAGAAACACTAAATCCTGATTGTGGCACACTGATGTGTGGAAATTAAAGTTTATATTGGCATTAGTCTAATCAAGTAGGTCTTTATAATTTAGAATGAAAAAATGCATTTATATCACCTTTTTCTGCAATACCCTGCATTTCGTGTTGATTTCGGCTAGATGACACACTTCAAACACTATCGGCCTTTGCTAAAGCCGAGTCGATCGTCTCTACATGCAGATATCCCTTTTTTCATATAATTGCCATTGCATTGAACCCTGCTTTTTCCACTGGCAATTAATATTATATAAAAGTAACAAATTCTATAACTAAATTAACATTCCAGATAAAAGAAACTAGACCACGCTTCATGGTTGTGGTGTCAGAGAAGTAAAACCAAGCACCCAAAAACACAGTCGAAGCTTACATATCATTTTCTGCAACCTGTGTATCACCTATCTTTTTTGCTGTGCAGCTATACCTAGGTTCTTTCCAATTTAATAAAAGAATAGTGGCAAAACCCATCCATCATGATTTTCTTTTTAAGTATCAGTTTCAGTTCATGACCCTTAAGCATGAGAACCACCTCAAACCCTGACAATATATTCTTGACACATTTATTACTCAAATCACCTACTTACAAGTTAAGAGCAGGTGCATTGTGCTCACTGATGCTCAAATTCAAATATTCTGATTGTGTGTGTGTATACTAAATCACACTATCAGGATTGACACACAATAATGCAAAAGGTTAAACAGTTTATAAAAAATAAAGCATCGTAATAATGAATGGACCAAAAATTAGTGCTGAGTTTTTAATACGGAGTGGACCGCGAAATGTTTTTCCCCAAAGTCCGTTCAATGTCCTTGTGTCTTGTTTGTTCAAAGAATACGATTTAAGCAGTCGCTTTTCCACCAAACATGCGACTAGCAGCCCAACCAATCAATGGAAAAACAAAAATGATGACTACAACTCAGGCATTAGCAGTTAATTTATGTATAATGATGTAGAGCAATGTATAATGCTATTAAACAGTACAAGTTTTACATACTGTATGTGTACTGTCATTTTAAATTTGGATGAGATTTAATACATGTGACAAAGTACACACAATACTAAAACCACAGCCGAATTAGCACATGCTAGTGGATTTACCAATTTCTGCCAACTGACAATCATTATCTCACATCAGAAGTGCAGAAGGTCAGGAACTAAGGAGGCTATATTAAAAAAATAAAAAAATAAAAATGCTAATGCATGGAATGTATATGGAAGGGGTAGCTCACTGGTTGAAGTATTGGACTTTGTACCAGAAGGTAATTAGTTCAAATCCCAGTACCACCAATCCAAGCTGCCAGTGCTGCGCTATTGAGCGAGGCCCTTAACACTCAACTGCTCAGTTGTAATTGTTAGTCACTGAATAAGAGTGTGCCAAATCCCATAAATGTATGTACTATAGAACAGAAACAGAAGAAGTGCTTCCTATTAATACTAATTACATTTACATTGTGCGGCATGTAAAGAAGAAGCAATCATTGGATTGAAATATGAATATCTTTATTGAATTTTGTTCTCATATAAACATAAATATACTTTATACATTTATTCACTTTAGGCATTCTGTCAGGGACAACACAGACTCCAGTACACATTTGCATTGATGATTACATTTCAGCTCATTTGAACATTGGGGTCCAGATATGACCGTGTATTTCTGATTAAAGGCTCGGAAATCGGACATACCCCAATTCAGAAATGCATTTCTCTTGTCGTGTAAACAGCACAGGACCACAGTCACGAACCAGTGGATCATTGAGTCACGCAGCAGTGAGAAATGATCTTATCCAGTTGTTTTACTGCATCCTCAGACACTCACTGGATTTAAAGCAGCAATCTAGCATTTTTTTTTTTTCAGTTTTGCAAAAGCAGTACGTTTAATAAAAGGCTACCAGACGGTGGCTGCTGAGAGTAAGGCGCTACATAGCATACACATCAGGCAGTGTGTTAATGGTGCAGCTTCTTTTTGTAGAATTTTATCTTGCCTAATATTGAAGTACACCATCAATCGAATGCCATTCAACGAGCACTCATGATCAAGCAAATCACTTCTAGCATACAGGTTGCCTTCGAGGGAGGGAAAAGTGCAAAATGCAACAGAAGCCGAGGCATCCACTATGAGGCAAAGCCGATAGTAAAGCCCTGTTCAGTATTCTGCTTTATAAAATCTACACCACAAATACATGCATAAAAACAATAGGAAGTAGTTAAAGGAGGACAAGGAACATTTTTTTTTTTCCAGATTAGTCCACTTAGAAAAACACGGGTGCAGAATCCAAACAGTTTTTTATGAATCTGCAACTAGTTTCGGTGTGCAATTTTAAAACCTTAAGACAGACACTGATTGGGCTAATGTTAGAAATGATGGCTTTCACAGATTCTGGTATGGATTCCGACACAAGCTGCTGCCTTTCACACCAAATATCCTCCACTATACCTGCAGGCCAAATAGAAGCTCACTTTGAACTTGGTGGATCTTGTATTGAAAATGACACAGCTCTTAAAGTTCCCCTTACAACCACTATATTAAGAAACTCTATTGCTCCATCTGATGAACCCACAATCTATCAGTAGCACAAAGCAAACATTGAAAATTATTGGGACATCTCATATGTACATAATTGTTTGTAGTATCCCTCATCTGTGGAGACGCAGCTTTCTTTAAGGCTGCAATGCATTTTGGGAACGCTGTGGTCTCTTACGTGGCACTGACGCCTGAGCTAGTTTTACATTTGGTCTGTCTGGAGGACACTAAACTCTTCACCCATACACAGGATTATATCCAAAGTACACATGTATTCATATTAACCTATAGGCATTTTTTAAAGGATCTTCTATAGCAAAAAACCAAAACAAAAAAAAAACAAAAAAAAGGTTTTTTGAAGTTACTGGTTCATACTCTAGCAATGTCGTCTAACGCACGTCTAACATGATTAGCCCATTTTGTTGTCCATAAAATGCACTTTTCAACCCTCTTACAACATTATTTTAAAATTAAACAGCAACATTGAGTAATCATTCAGTCTAAAAATTCAAATGTACATCCCATTGTGATCCTAAAGTTCCTGAGGTTCTTTTTTCTCTAATCAGCATTGATGTCTTTTCTGTTCACAAAACACAATAAGGACACAAGACATGCTTGCGCACTAACACTGCGTGAAAAACTAAACGGAAAAAGGCGAGGCTTCACGTAAGGTGCAAAACAGCAACTTGATTCTGAACTGAAATAGAAGTGAGTTGATTCCAGTCATTGGATTTTCCCACTACATTCCACCCCTGTGTTAGAAACACAACATGAACATTTAACACCTTTCAACCTAAACCAGTCCTTCATCTAAATTGGTGAATGTGATTCGTAGCTGACAAGCCAATTATCAAAGGTGTGATAACGAGCGCAAACATAAAACAAAAGAGTTTGTACTATAAACTTTGTACTAACCACAGAAAAATGTGTTAAATCTGCGGTTCTTTAAAATTAAATAAATAGATGTAGAACATTAACACATGGAAAAAAAAAACAAGACATTATTGGTTTTGTAATAAAAAAAAAAAATTCTAATGAAAGACATTAAATATCAGCTTCACAGACTGCTGTTTCTGGAGGAATCTGGTGGTTCTGCATGGGATAACACTTAAATGACTAATAAATTAAGTAAGACATTAATGATAACAAACGTAGTGCTTAAATATAGAAATTGGAGGGTAGGAGGTGGTGCGCTGGCTCTTTAATTTTAAGCCCTTTGCTGCCACCTACTGGATTACAAGAGCACAAACGAGCAGCTTAAGACTAAGTCTCCATTAAGACACCACAAAAAGTGGTGCATCTTCTTGGTCCCTAGTAAAACAGGTTACTACAGTCTGAGCGTCCTAGGAAGAGTAGATGCACAATTCCTAGGTGTAATAACATTGTTTACATCCTGGTTTGGGTTCTTAGTGTTTATTCTTAGTGTTCTTTTTTACCATCCTCCTTGGGCCTTCTGGCATTCACAGAATGAGAACATTGACTCAAACCTCAGGTCTCCCCACCCAAGATTGCCTGTCCTTTTTCTTCTCAGAGCCAGATCCATTTTGCATCCCAACAAAAACAATAAATCAAAAGGAAACGACCTGCCAGTCTATCACCGGGACTGGACACCCAGTGTGGTTTTTAGATGTTCGTACACCACATAGCTGATGCTGACTGCAGGGATGACCTTCATGAAGTTGGGTGCCAGGCCTCGGTAGAGCCCCATCGCGCCTTCTGTCCGCACAATATGTCTAAACAGGCTGCTCATGGACATCTGAGGTGCTCCATCCAATGTAGCTGCTGAACAGAGAGAAAAGGGACCAATAAGATTGTAGAACATTAACATATTGTACAGAACACTGGAGAACATTTTGTTGTACAGTGGTAAATGCACCCTTATGTGGAATCTCATTTTGAATTTCTGCCCATGCCCAACCAACCAATGTATCAGTGTATCGTTAGAAAGTGTGACATGACCTATAGCGATCAATACAGTCCACTGATCACTGATTGACAACACATGGACGTCTGTTTACACTAGATATGACGTCAAGATGAAAAGTCAGTGTAGCGAAAGTAAGGGCTGCGTGAGTGAGAGTGAATTCGCATCTACGTCAATAGGAAGCAAAAACAACAGGCGTGTACAATCCTGATTTCTGTACAAAAATAAAAACACATCGTTTACTTGTACAAACAAATTAATCCTCACCTTGAGCCTGCATTCGCGTCCTAACCAGGGCTAAAGGGTAACTGGCTAACTGGCCGCACGTGCTGGACATTGTGCCACAGGCTAACAGGACAAACACACCAGGATCTGCGCTGTCTGTCGCATACCTCTGTAGCCATGAGTTCTTCAGAGTCTGCATGCAAGAGAGAAATCAAAGGAAACATCAGTCTCTTAGAAAATCATATAAACACTTCATTCTAAACACTTAAACATAACACATTTGATGGATTGCAATTAAATTGTAAATATAGAATATTAGTGTTTGGTGCTTAGTATTTATTTATTTCATTGAACAATTCTATGGACACATTCTAACGCTTTTTAACTGCACTTTCACATTTAGTGTATAAAAGATACAAAGGAGCAAGCCAGCATTTTTTGGTACAACAAACCTTACATTTCAAAAGACAGAGAGAGAGAGAGAGAGAGAGAGAGAGAGAGAGAGAGAGAGAGAGAGAGATGATGGCTAAAAAAGCTGGAGTATATTCCTGTCAATGTAAATACATTCTTTTCTCTGTTCTTTAAAGTGGTACACTGATCATTAAGGAAAAAAACATTACCTCATAGACAGCCAGGTCTATTCCAGCGTAGGGAATAATGCCGAGCACATTTGGGATGTAGCCCTTGTAAAACGCTGCTACGCCCTCTTTCTGCAAGATGTGTTTGGCACAGTCCACAATCCCGGAATACTGACCGGTCTTTCCAAGGGCTAGTCGAGTCTTCAGAACCTTTAAGAAACATAAGGGTCTTGGCTTAGACCTTTTATATATATTTTACACCGTTTATTCCAAATAATACCACAAATGCCAGTCTATTAACATGTTGTATAGTTACAAAATACTCCAAAATACCTGATATAAAAAAAAAAAAAAAAATCATTATTTTATTACAAAAAAAAAAAATAATAATAAAAACTAGATTGTCTACTACATATCTTACTCCAAAAATGTATAGTCATCCGTACATAATGAGCAAGCACAAAACATGTCATGGTTTTAGACAAAGTTGAAGAATTACGCCTACTTTATGGTGGCTTTGGTAATGGAGCTGGCATTTCAAACCAGGTTCAAACCATGGTTTTCTCCATTCACACCTGTGCAAACATCTGTCAGTTCTCCAAACAGTTGGACAGTTAACAGCATTCGCACACATACTGCATTATCCTCTCACCTCCATTGGGTAGATGCTGCTCTGCGCAATGGCACCAGCCAGTGAACCTGCAACCAGCCGCTCCAGAATTCCCAGCGTCTCCTGTTTGCTCCCAATCAGCCGCTTTATCTGATAGAGATAAGAGCAAATAATCACTGAATGACTTGCAACTGAAGCTTTTACAGATTCCTGCCCAACGTTGATCTGATTATACACAGGGAGGGAGGTGATCCCGCTCTTACCTGCTCATAGGCCATGAACTTGATAGCAGATTCAGGTGCGATCTTTATGACGTTGATGCCGTTTCCTCGCCACAGCGACCGAATACCTCCTTCACGGATCATCTGAGAGAAACCACCAGCCATACACATGGTGTTCACACGAGAGGAGTGCACCTAAAAATATCAGAGAGCAAATTAGTGTGTGCATGTTAAGAAATCTGGCAATTACACACAGAAATCAGTCAATTTGCTTCTAGATGCGAGTGAAGTGCTTTGTTGTTTTAGTTTTTATTTGGTTTATTTATTTATTTTATACATTTTGCTCTGTTGTATCCTAGCCACAAATGAGAGCTAAGAGGGCTTCACTTTTAAGTTTGTCCACTATCCTTGCAAAAAACTTTTTTAATTATTTAAAGTTAAAAAGATAAACGCCATCCAAAGTTCAGCTTTCAGGTCAAGAGGAATTTCATAATACATTTTATAGTCATTCATTTGTGTTGCCTGACTAAACAGAGACAGCCCTTAAAACCTTTGACCACATGCTTACCTTACTGTCCTATAACTACAGCATATGAACTCTGGCTTACCTTTCCCCTACTTATTCATCAAACAGTCATTATACTATCAATTCAACATCCCATAATTATATTCTTCAATCTTGTGGTGCACCCCAGCAATCTAAATGACACACAATGTTGATTGAAGTCAAACCTAGTTTTTCTTAAGCGTCCCTCTAAACCTTTTCACAACCATGGGCTGAGTAAAAACTTTTTTCAACAAAGACTTTTCTGTTGCGCAATCCCCAAATAGTATTGACCAGTTACTAATCATCCGATGATTTACCTGCATGAGAACTTTGAGTCGGTCCAGCGGAGCCGTGCAGGTGCGAGACACTGCGCCAGCTCCGCCACCTGCCACCAGGTGTCGCCACCACATCCCAGTCTTCTTTTCCTCTGCCGTGAACTCATCAGGCACCATCAAACTCTCCCCTACATCAAATATCTGCAAGAAGAAGAGAGCAGAAATGTCAGCCATATAGCAGAATCTGAATTTCAGACAAGTACTCCATTACTGCAGGTTGCTGCATTCAGAACAAAGTGGATGTTGGACCACAGGACTGTCCAATTCTTGATTAATTGGACATTACAGCAGCTCTCACAATGCAGTAGATTATAAGATTTAGGTTATTGAGCTCAGTTTCTATAGTAACAGCTTATATTCAGAGGCAAGTATGAGGGACACTTCACATAATCCAAATTAAATAATCTAATGTGTTGTTTAAAATCATTCTGACGGTTATTTCATATTTATGGTAGAAATTTCACAGGAGGACACTATGATTTCGCTGTCATTTTTATCTTATTAATTAAAAAAAAAAGTGAGGAAAATAATAAATTATAATAATAAACAAAACTGGTGAGACATCAACTATTAATTAGCTGTGCCACAAGTGACGTCAATATAATGGTCAGCAAATTGCCGTGGTGTAGGAGGAATGAACCACCACCTCATCGTGTCATGTTTTATTCCTTACTTGAAGACTTCAGATATTTAAATGAGAACCACGTGTCCTAGGGTCTGTTTCTAAGTGATAAAGACAGGCTGGCTTTATCAGAGTTCCGTGTACTCGAGTACTGACGCCACCAATCTTGATTTTAATTGCCACTTTGTTCTGCTAAAGTCCTGGTATTAATTATATAAACATATACAAAAAGTTTTTCTTAATGGTTGGACATCTAAAGTCAGAACAGAACAACGCTGAGCGGTTCAGCGTAACAGGATTACATCTGAACACTGTGATCCTGGGCGACACTTTATTTAACTGGAGCAGAACAGCTGTAAATGACTCTGGACACTTTGTCCGAGTCCATTAGATTTTACTCTTTCAAAAGTAGAAAACAGTATCAAGTGAAAGCACAAATTTCATCACATGCATTTTCATGCTCTCATAAGGTCAGAGGTCATCTCAGGTCAACAAAAGTCAAATGTGCTGCTTTCTTTAGTACTAAATGTACAGAATGTTCAAAAACATCAACACCTATAATAATCCTGACAACAAAGTTATAAAAGAGAGTAAAACCCTATCAATTAATCTATCTTTTCATAAAAAAGTCCAAATGTAGCTTACTGTTGAATGCTTCCAGTACAGGATGATCTCTGGGATGTTGTCTGCAGGATGAAGCAGATGGTAGTCCCGCCATTCGTTCCAGTCGATGGTCATTGTCCCATTCTTGTCCATGCTGTTCAGGGTAAGAAGATACATTTAAGATTAAAACCAACATCCAGATCCGGTGGTTAACAATTAAATCTCAGACGTCTCGGAATCGCCACAATCTTCCTGAATCCTAATAGCCATGAATCATGATGTCTCGTTCGCAGCTACATCGATGGAAAACAAGTTAATAAACATGCACTGAAATTTTAAACTCAAAACCCCTTTCTGAGCATACAGCCAATTATCTCCAGACCTCCATAACATTTACTTGTGCGTCAATCAAAAAGAACCCCCAAAAAAAAAAAAAAAAAAGTAAAATAAATTTAAAAAATTAACATTTTAAAAAATTAGCTACTTACTTAATCCTCATTTTAAATCTAACTTACAAAGTAAAATAAAACATTACAGAAAGAGCAGCAAAGAAGTGAAAGCTGAGGCAAGCCAGGCATATAGGGACAGAGAGAAGGTGAGGACAGATTACTTACTACATTATGGGAGCAAATACATGGCCCCTCCTAATTCTGAGAAGACACACAGAAGAGGAGGGGCAGAAAGACAGTGTGTGAGGAGTGAGACAGAGAGAAACGGGGATGCAGTGGGAGAAGGACAGAAGCACAAAACGTACACATACAGAGGTGCCGGTTCTTACAGGTCTACCTAAACATACTACTATATATTTTACACATCCAAATAGATGTAATTTACTATTATTACTAGTTGCTAATATTTGCATACGAGTGTGAAACCCTGCGAAACAAAGTGTTTAAATGGTGAACAGACCTCTTGAGGATTTTCTCTGCCTGCTGCTCGGAGATGTGGACCCCCAGGTCTCTGAGGGACTGCATGATCTCCTGCGAATCAATGCGACCTTTATAAAATAAAAAAACAAAGGTGTGAACATTTTTTCAGTAAATACAACATTTTGACACAAACTCATGCAAATGTTGGAAAATCTGCAACAAAACACATCCTCCTTACCGTCATTCTTCTTATCGAGACTTTTAAAGACCAGCCGTAGCTTCTTTTCGTGGTCCCTCAGGTAATGCACAAACTCTTCAAAGTCCAGCTGGCCATCCAGGTCCTTATCTCCAGCTTTCACAATTTTCTGAAATGACACAGTGTGCAAAATAAGGCAAGTGGAACAAAGGTGAGGAAAACATCCCACATAACGCACTAGGTTGTGGAAGTCACAGAGATGATGGATTTCAGAAAGCCTTTGCCATATGTGCTTTGTTTGGCCAAGGTTCCTTTGAAAGGTCTGCACACCATCATAGCCATTAGCACTGTTTGTACCCAGCAGCAATCCAAAGTTCATTTAGAGGTAATGACGAGGGCTTTGGGGAGGTTGGCGCTTCAAAGGAAGTTATACTGGTATGAATGATTGAGTTTAAAGAGCTTGAGGAATAAACAGGAACAGAGATGGGGGATTAATTTTTAACTTCATGTTCCGCTAAGTGAATGACATCATTACATCATACATATTTATTCCACTACTACCAAGAATATGGCATTTTTCCAGATATGGCTTTTTTTTATAGCAGTTTGACAAAATAAGTGGAAATGTTTAACTAGTACATACATACAAATAAAGGCCCTACTAATTCTCTTCACTGAAGTGGCAACTGAGTTTCAGTGATCCTTGTAAGAAAACTGGCAGTAATCCAGTGTTTTCTCGTTTTAGGATAAAGATGGCACCCTTGTCACGGGTATTCCATGAACTTACAGATGTTATCATATCTGACATAGTTTGCCTTTATTTTGTGTTCAGCTCAGGGTTATACAACAGACTCCCTGTACATCAGCACTTTCACAGGCCTGCTATCAGCCGTTTACACAGTATGTCCTGAGCGGCTTTTGAAACGTTGCACAATTACTGAACTGATGAACCCCAAGAGCTAAAGGCACACAGTAGAATTACTTTACCAGAACCAATTAACCTTTTCTTACAAATAGAGACCTGTTAACCTTGAAGGCAAATAATGAGTCAACCTTGAAATGGGGTTTGATGTAAAAGTAAATATAAAGTAAACATTATAACAGTATATAATTTCTTGTCTAATGTCTTTAATAGAGGCTGAAGTGGTTCCACATGGCCCACATTTTCCATTGTATCTCATACCACTCGTATATCAAATCTACTCCTGTTTAAACTAATCATTTTCTAATGCTAATTTCCATTAAAGTTATAATAATTCTTTAATTTGACACATTGTAACATTGAGACAAGATGAAAGCACTGTCCAAACGATTACTAATAAAACACAGAATACCGTGGGGAGGGTTTTCCCAGGGTATGTTATTATCAACTTATTTAACCGTGCCAATCATTCCAGACTCTTTCGATGTGCATTTGAGTAAAACCTCAAACCAGTGAAGCTGATGTTATAATGAAGAGCTGACATACAAAATGCGTAAAGGTTTGCAGGTCAGCACTAAATAACTAGTTAACAGTGGTGAGAATTGAGTCGGGCTAATTATATGGCACTGAACCCTAAACTGGCTGCATTACAGGGCACCATTCTCACAATAACTCAAAGTATACTTGATTTAAAAAGCTGACCAAATTACTAAGGCTTGAACTGGGATATTATGAGAGTTAAAACTCTATAGACTAGTAAAAATACGACTGGCATTAACCGGCATAAACTAGTTATCCCAGGCAATCATAGCTTATCTTGATGATCTAAAATACAACTACTATGCAGAAAGCAGGAGAAAAGCACATAATATAACCTGATACATAATTTACATAATTTCAGCCACGATGCCTGGACTTTCTCATATTTAACTTTTCCTTGTTACATTCTGAACATAAGAGCTTATATATTTTTGATCAGACACATTAAGTTCAGATTAGACGGCGCCTTAACACACAGGCAAGTGGGTCAAGGTAACATCAAGATTAAGATACGGACACCTATAAAAATCCGTCCCGAACAAACTCCATGGATCCATGAAGCCGATTACCAGAAGATGAGCGCAAAACTGATCTAATTTTACACATTTATCCAGTGTTACAATCAGCAGGAGCGACCGATCTGTGTGGAAAAGCTAAAGGAATCAAGCTCTGGTATAATTAAATCACAGACTGGCATGGTTTATTTAAGAATTCGCACAAATCAGTTTTTAAAGCATTTCATCAGTCTTGCCATAAGAAGCACGACAGAGCAACAAATCAACATACATCACACCATACAAGTACATTTGACAATGGTTTGGACGATACTACGATCAGGACAAGTGTAGAAGATTAACCTGGTCTAATTGTACTGACCGTGTTAATGCTGTTAATCTGAATGAATGTGATGTCACTGTAATCCGATTTAGGGCAAGAATAGGACTGAAGTACATGCGTAACTGAACACAGGTAATCTGGATTATCCTAAATACCATCATTACCCCCGGGGATGAATGGAGAAGAGGCTAGACATGTGACCATGTGACTTTCTCTAGACATTACTGACATCATACTACTTACTTAAAAAAAGAAAGAAAGAAAGAAAGTTTGTCGACCGAACGACCAAAAAAGAAACCAAACTGAAAATGTTAAAAAAGAAAAGCCATACCTGTCTCCAGTTTCGATATGTGTTAAACTCCTGAGACGGAAGGATTAAGCTCAGTTTGAAGAGCGGATTCAGCGCAGCCGGTAAACTGTTCGACTCGAAATATTCACATTCAGTCGAGAGAGAATCGGCCACAGGCACGTACAGACACAGGCACAACATTATTTCAGTAAAAAAATAAATAAATAGTATTTATAAATAACCGGTTAAATAGACGTTAATAAATACAGGCGAATTCAGAACCGTAGCTCTGCGCGTGGGAAAACCCGGCGAGCGCACGGACGTATAAGTGGGGCTGCGACGCGTGTGTGGGCGGGGAATCGGTCATGTGATTGACGGAAACTCGACTCCGATTGCGCACCTCGCAGCCGGGTGTCGCGCTCGCGCTCGCATGACGTCGACACCGCTCATTGGCTGCTCAGGTTACACATCGGAAAGAAGAAACGCACAGCATCGGGGTCGTACTTGGGACAGTTTAGACTGCTGTATTTGATTTTTATTTTTTTAAATTGCAAACAAATTCATCATAATGGTACTGTTATTAAAAAAAAAAACGAATTCATATAATGTAACATAAAAACAAGACTTACTGATATGAATAATGCTATTTATATATTTATAATATTAATACAATTATATTAAATTATTATTTTATTTTTTTGTAAAGCCCTTATCCTGGTCATGGTCTTCGTGGATCCACTCTGGGAGAGTCAGAATTTACAACATGGAAAGGACTCCAGTTCATTACACAACACCCTGAAAAAGACGTACCAGTGCCAACTGGATCCCACTTCATGTGGAGTTTTGACATTGGCCCTCCTGGAGTGTTTAAAGGCTCTGGCATGGAGAAGCTGGTGTTGGTTCTGTGATGATCGCAAATGTTGAGCTATTTTATGAGTTGCTCAGTAGCTCCTAGTTTTATTACAACAATGAATGAACAATGTAAAAGACTGTAGAAAGAACATTACTCATAATCCTACACTCCAGTGCTCATGTTAGTTCTCACTCTCCAGTCTTCTGTATTGTTGAAAGATTTATGATCACACTCTTGATGTCACCCAAATGAGGATGGGTTCCCCTTTTGAGTCTGGTTCCTCTCAAGGTTTCTTCCTCATAACATCTAAGGGAGTTTTTTCTTGCCACAGTCACCATGGCTGCTCATCAGTGATAAATGCACACCATTCACCTTAACTGTTAATTTCTGTAAAGCTGCTTTGAGAAAATGTCTGTTGTGAAAAGCGCTATAGAAATAAACTAGACTTGACCCTGAAAAACACTTATTTACAGGCGATTTAATGCAGAAAATCCACCTGAGGAAGTGGGACCTGAAAAACCTACATCAGGGGTGTCCAATCTTTTCAACAAAGGGCTGAAGTGGGCGAAGGTTTTCATTCCAACCCAGAAAGGGCCATGCCTTATAGTCATTGAAAATGAAAATCATTAGATATAAACAGGTATAATTTGGTGTGGCCCATGCCCGGTTGGAATGAAAACCTGCACCCATGACCTGATTGAAACTCACATGAACAAAGAGACCATTCAAAGCTCTGCATTTATATTATTCTGGATTTGGGATGAAACCCAGGACTGTTGAGCTATGAAGCAGTGATATCCACTGCATATCGGCACCTCTGAGACTCTGTGCAGGTCTCCATCTAAGTGCCATAGCTAATAACAGCCGAACAGATATTTGATACAACCGAAATTAAGCTCCCAGAAGTCCCAGAATGCAGCTCGACCAATTACATTGGTGGATCGGAATTAACTTCTACATAAGGTAGTTTTAATTCACAATTCATTTCAAATACTACCAGAATTATTTACATGCTAATTTTCTTTTCAATTCCACATAATAGTTAAAATAAAAGATATACTCAATGCCCAATGCTCCATATATGCCACCCAAACACAAAAACCGGGAACATTAGATGACGTCACACCAAACTGATCAACCCTCCGCACCTCCTACTCTCACACACGAATGTTAATTTAAGCCCCTAAGCAGCAGGTTAACCTTTTTCCTTCTATCAGCTCATAGGTGATACTCATCACTATAAACATTATAAATTCATAAAGCTTGAGGTAATCTCTACATAGACTCGAAGTGCAGAAAGAATACATTAACCTTTGTCACAACTCAACATGAATAACGTTCTCATATATCTTTTGTGAGCTGTATATGAAAGCTATTTGAAACGTTTTACCCGTGACCTAATGTCGGGACACCGACACATACCCTGATGCTGCACTTTTTAAACTACGGTCCATTCAGGAGCTGAAGGAAAACAATGAATGGGTGAGTAATATTTACAGTGACAAACGGATATTGACAGGAAACAGGTCATAGGTTTGTACTTTTGTTAAAGTCAAGCTACATGATGAAGAAAGGCCAAATTATGTAATAATACTGCTCCTGTTACACATACATACTGTAAAACTGAAATAATAACAATGCTAAAAACAAAACAAAAAATTCTGAACTAAGCAGGCAAATCCAAAAAACAGGATTCTTTCCACCAATTTGCTGAGATTAGGGAAATGAACACAATTCTGAGAAATACATGGCCAACATAACAGGATCTAACATTAATATCCAACATACAGCCGTATCCAATATCCCCACTATGTCCAGGGCTTAAATGTGTAAGGATATTACTCGATATATAGCAGATATGAGAATTAGATCACTTGCTCTTAAACTGATTATAATGATTATTGTAGCCTTCATTTACATTGTCTGCATTTTGAGTCTCCTAACATACATATAGGGGTATGAAATGGTTACTCCAAGCTTCAGTGAAAGTAGACATCTTTAAGTGAGAGATGTTCCTTCATTAACAAAGTGATCATAAGCACCTGCTTGGTTTAATTGGTTAATCACACTCCTGACTCTGATCCTACAAAATCCCTGACTGCAAAGGGACATCACACAAAATATTGATTTAGAATTGTCTTCTGTTTGCTCACTATGCAACCTGATAAAAGAAACTTATATATATATATATATATATATATATATATATATAGCACATTCTTACTTTACAGCATTTTTTCACACCTGCCTAAAACTTTTGCACAGCACTGTATGTGATATAAATGTGGACCTTTATTCCTCCACCTAAAAGGCATTTCTTAAATTATTAAAACATGAAAACCTGCAGGCACTTTTTCAGTTGCAACAGCTCTTTAGTTGGGAATCACCTTTAAGCTGGCAGCACTGTCTATCCCCTATCACCTTGTGTTTAATGTCTGGTTGGCTCTGGAAGCTGTGCCAATTTGAAACTTGAATCATAACATTCTGTCCTAGTACGTTCTGGCATTTTGCGAATGGATATGCCCAGCTTCACGGTCATAAAAAAAGCATGCTGGTGAACATATTTTAAGCGGACACTGTGCCTCAGGTTGTTTAATAATAAAATGGTATAGAATAGAACATTTATATTTTTGTCACTGTGCAACACAGAGTATTCACTGAATCCAGTGAATTAAAAAAACTTATTTCAAGCTAAACCACTATTACATTATGCATATGCATAATATGTACACGTACTCTTGATCATGATCACAGGCACATGATGCACATAATACATTTTCTACCTTTCAAGTACCATTAACACCTAAGCCCATTTAAAATCTTTGGGATGTACTGGAACATTAAATGGATGCCAGGCCTCCACACCCTACATGAGAACCTGACTTTACTAAAACACATGTGGCTGGAAAAAAACCCTCCAAAATCTAGTGAAATATCTTCACTGAAGAGTGGAGGTAATTATAACGTCTATAGAATGCATCTATCTATCTATCTATCTATCTATCTATCTATCTATCTATCTATATATATATAGAGAGAGAGAGAGAGAGAGAGAGAGAGAGAGAGAGAGAGAGAGAGTACACTGCACTGCTGGATTAAACAGGTCATGTATCCTGTAAGACGCAATTTTATCTTTACGTTTTTTCTGTTTGCAATTTCTTCCCGGGATCGTTGAACAAACTAGTTCTTAAGGGAATTTATAAAACTTCCAGATGCCAATATTATTTTGAAAATAAGTCCTAATAACTGATAAATCGAATATTAAAATTTCAGACAATTAAACATTTTTTTCCCCCCAAACATTTTTCTTATACTTTTGAAATAGCAATACCTCCTGAATTTCCTTAGGGGGCGCCACTAGTATCAGCATTGTGGTTTTCTTTGCTGGCGTTTGGCCATCCTCCTGCTTTTTCCCAATTGAATCCACTGGCATGCTGTGTTCCTTTTGCCTGAGATCTGCAACATTCTTCTCATTCTTCTCAGCTGTCGGTGAACCTGAAAACCACTGGCGCATGGACGACCACATTTCTGGCAGCATTTTTTCCTAAGATGTTACAAATAACTGGATTTCCTCCAGGAGATGTCTCAGTTTCAGAAAACAGACACGTGAAATGTGTAACCGTCCTTAATTGAATAATACAGCTGTTTCAGTCGATCCTTAGCTTTTTAGCATTCACAAATTCACAGATGATTAGGACGAGGTAGAGTGGGTCAGGAGGATGCCAGAACACTGCAGCTTCCTCAACACTCACACATACATCTCCAAATGAGCTAAAAATTATAAAAAAAAACACCAGCTCTTTCACATTTCAAATGCAGCCACAAATGCAACTATTATATCGGATTAAAAAAATAAATAAATGCCCAGCAGTTTAAAAAAAGAATCGGGTATCAAATGAACAATTTATGATTTGATCAATGAAACAGCAAAAGAGAATCCTCACACTGCCTTTAAACGAGTGATGAATAACAATATGCAAAGCAATCTTCTCTTTGTCTCTCTTTCTCCCTGCAGCTGCTCGTCCTGGTCAGTCCCACGCCATCCACCTCCACAGCCGGCAAAAAAGTGATGCAGGTTGGAATAAAAAAAGGCTGTAAAAAGCTGCAAGCTCACTGCAGCCTTACTGCATCCTATCAGAATCCAGCACACTGCCAAGTCCTGCCTCGAGAGTTCTTCTACAGCCAGTGAGAAAACGGCAGACTGATGACTAAGAGATCAATCTATGGATCAGACCATTCAGCAGTGTGGAAATGTGCTGACACTTTTCTTTTTTTTCTGAAACGTTCCTCTCTTCTTTCCCCTTAGTCACGCTGTCATTGTCAGGATCTCCATGGAGATCCCCGGGCAGTAGGCATGCAGCCGGAGATTCTACAGACGAAGACCCTTATACAGCTGTGTGTGTATGTGTGCGTGCGTATATAGAGTATGTAATTAAATGTAATGTATAAGTAAATATAAAACATGTACAAACTAAATATTAAATGCAAATACAGCAACTTATAACAAACACACCTGCCAAACTCTCCAAAATAAAAATACACGCTCGCTCTTTAAAATATACTCGATAGATAGATAGATAGATAGATAGATAGATAGATAGATAGATAGATGGATAGATGGATAGATGGATAGATGGATAGATGGATAGATGGATGTGTGTGTTCTGACCACAAGATCAGCATCCAACCTGAGTCTGGAACTGAGTCTGAAGTGGTGCATTAGATTGCATTATTTTTGCATATTAAAGATGACCTAGACATGCCTTATGTGGCAGCAAGACATTGTGTTCTTTGGTTTTAGAGATGACGGAGATTTTTCTTTAATAATGTATTACTTGTGGTCTAGTGGTTAGGATGCGGCGCTCTCACCGCCGCGGCCCGGGTTCGATTCCCAGTCAGAGAATCAAACCCAGCCATTAGGGTTGCACAAGCCAGTGCACCATTAGTGCCGGACCCAAGCCCGGATAAATGGGGAGGGTTGCATTAGGAAGGGCATCCAGCGTAAAAACATGCAGATCACAATCACGAATACAGACGATCCGCTGTGGCGACCCCTAATGGGCGAAGCCGAAAGAAAGTTTAATGTATAACTCGCACACCCACCCTTAATCTCCAGGTTATAATATTTTGGCAAAAATATTCCAGGAATAATGTGTCTTGATTTACATTGTTGTATCATTGCAGCACTGTAACATTTTAATTGTATCTTTTGTCAAGTTGTAAAATGGAGACTTTTTATCCAAATAATCATGGGGGATGAGCAGTCATATCTAACTACAAAGCCTATTAGCATCAGTAGGAGAATGATGATAGTATGATTATTGATGGCATGACTGCGATATCCACAAACCAAACCGGGTATGTTATAACTATGGGAAGATGAAAATTTGTGTGGAGGAATGATTAGGATGATCATGATCGCAGGACAGGCCTTTCACAGTCACACATCTAAGTTTAGTGGAATGGGCATTGATTCCCACAGAGACATGCCAAAATCAAGTGAAAAGCCTTCCCAGAAGAGTTGAGGGTTTTTATTATAGCAAAAAGCGACTAAATCTAGATTTCCAAAAGTACATAAGGGTGTGCTGGTCAGGTGTCCACAAACATTTGGCCATTTTGTAAATGATTGTGATGGGGTGTATGATTGAAAATGGCATGAATGGGAATGGTACAAGTGATATGCGTCAAATAAGGACGCTCGAAAGGATTAAAAGCAGTCCCTGACTGTGCTTATCTTATCATGGGCCAAAAACATCCAACATCCGACAGGTGATTTGAAGGGAAAATTCCAGAAACAAAAAAGAAGAACCTTGTAAATTTAATAAGTAACCATAGAAAAAGCATGAAAACAATCTCTACTACTATTTTAAATTTTGGTACTTTGCAGATCTTCTCATTTTGTAAATCGCTTTATATAAAAACACACTGTGCACATACCACACAGTCTTCTTTGTCAGGGTTGGTAAAGACATGACTCTCTACACTTTCCTACGTTCACAATGACGGCTTTCATACAGAGGCTTACGTAATAAATGTACCTCAGCTAAATAGGTCTAGGTATGAGGGAATGTTTTCAGGAATCTGAATGATTTTGCCTCTGGGCCTTTTGGATCATATGAATGATATCCGAGGTTAAATATTCAGCATTATTAACCAGGATGAACAGCTCCACAGCTTTCTATTAGCCATGGGTGCCCTCTATTGGCTATTCAAAGTGTTTCCATATTCAATCAAAATGCACAAATGTGTGTTACAAAACCTAAAAGTACTGAAGATTTTGTTGTTCATCTTGCAATATAACCAACAGCAACTTTGGAGTCTCTGAACTTACAATGATAAAGTTAGAAGCAAAGGAAATGTTTTAAAATTGTACCAGAACATGGCAATTAAATAAATTAAATGACATGCAATTGAATTTAGAAAAGAAACAGACTTGTACACTCCTGGTCCACCAGCGAAAAGTCAATTTTCAACATGCTGTAATTTTTTTTTTCTTCTAGGCGCATTAGTGAAATGTAAAAACAGATGTCCACTCAAATAACACACTAAAGCAATTGATGAGGTATGAGCACGCCAACATGGGGACCCAAAATAAAACACAAACATGGTGTTTCTTCACATCACGTTAACTGTTTGTTGCATTTGCTGTACATATGGATATAAAAACTCATTCACACTATTATTGAAAGATCACAACTTCAAATACCAGTTGGGCAACAGCTGTAAATGTCTGGGAGTCTAGGGAGCAAAGCTGCCTGTGCTCCATTTGTGAGAGAGAAGGGATGTAGCACTTTCCTGTCAGTGGTTTACACTGTTGTCATGTGACAACATGAAAAGTTGCAGTTGGCTGGCTTCAGGTGTCTCAGAGGCAGCACATGTTAGCCTTTACCCTCTTATAGCTATCATACCATTGAGAATGTTGGCTGCTGGATGGGAATTGGCAAACTACCACATTGGAAAAAAAAGAAAATTAAACAAAAAGATTATTGTGTCTTCCCAAAAGGTGTCAGGCGCCTATGATCCTTGGATGGCAGCCAAGCCCAGGGTTGACAGAAGCAATATAAATTGGTCACAAAGTTCCTTCTAGCCAAGTTGATGGTGTGAATTCTAAGTAAAGATCCATTCCAGGAGAAAAGCAGTAAATTCTGGGAATGGAGCTCTGTTAGTATGTTCAACACATTACTCATAAAGTGGCTAACAGAGCGGAAACACCGTCCCTGATTCCATAGTGGCTAACAGAGCGGAAACACCGTCCCTGATTCCATGGATTCTATTACACACCCACGTCAGTGCAGCTCAAAAACGATTGGACTAAACTGGTCGATTAGTAGGGTAGTGGCGTACTACGTGGAAGGATGAGTCAGCCATGCAATAAATTGAGCGCAGTAAATAAGGTCCTATAGTGCTTACTCGCAGCAACCTTTGTTGCCTAATGATAACTTGGCGAGTTGAAAAACACAGTCTGTTTTGTTAATGAAGATGTATTATGCCAACTAGCAGAATGTGCTTTTTCACAAGTCTAGGACTGGGCATGGGCTGTTCATCTTGTAACAAAGAGTTGCATGAAATTGTGTTTTCAGTGTCATTTCGTAGCATTCACACAACTTTACTGCCCATATTTCACTTTCTGTTATGATACGTCCACATTACTGTTAAAATTTGATAGATATACAACACTGAACGGCTCACGGTCCTGAACTGAATCAGCATTTTGTTAGCATTTTGCGTCTAATGTGATTGTACTGTTTGAACACCGGAGGTCTGAATTTGTGCATTTAGAATACAGGAATCCCGTTTATTTATTTCGAAACGTAACCCTGGGGAATAACTGTATTCTAAATGCACAAATAAACCATATAAAAACCGTGATAAACAGATGCCACCCCAAAAAATATATTTTTTTTATTGTTTAAACCGTAACTCATTCTCCCACACACTTTAAACACACACAGAAAACATTTGCAGGAATATAGCGAGATAAATTTTGTGTAAATTGGTAAAAATAGAGTACACTGTATCACCTTTACAGTGAGTACATGTACAGTATACAGTTCTGTAGTAGCGTAGTTTATTGTTTGAAGTGTCCTATGACGTCAAAAAAGTTACGTCACCGCATTCTATACTTTCTGTACTGTATTAACATTTTACTTTATTTTATAATTAATAATTATATTTTTATTAATAAACTTTCTTTCGGCTTTACCCGTTAGGGGTTGCCACAGCGGATCAGCCGCATGTTTGATTTGGCACATGTTTTTACGCTGGGTTAGGGTTCCTAACGCAACCCTCCCCATTTTTCGGGCTTGGGACCGGCACTAAGGTTTATGTTATAAACACCCTAACGGCTGGGGTTTGTTCCCTGACCGCGGATCGAACCCGGGCCGCACCGGTGAGAGCACCGCATCCTAACCACTAGACCACCAGGGAACCCAATTATGTTTTTATTATTACATTTCATTATTTCAACATAAAACGGCATTAAAAAAAATCCCTATACGTTTTTGGTCTATAGTGCTATCTGCGAGAGACCGGAAAAATCAGCATAACCAATTAGGTATGCGGCAAATGCAATTCTGCGATAAACCGTGGGCCCGAAATTCAAATTACTTTGATTTACACCGATAAAACGGCATCGCTTAATATCAGAACGAAAAGTTCAGTCATAATTTGTCTTCATTCAAATTTAGTTTGAATTGAATTTTGAAGCCAGTTTTTCTAATCGAAACATGTCTGAAGTTTTTCGTCACATCTTTATTACATAGTGGTGCTAAATGCACTGTTTATACAGGGCCACATGGTGGTGTAGTGGAAGCCACCTCACACCTCCAGGGTTCCCGGTTCGATCCTGAGCTCGGTTACAGTCTGTGTGGAGTTTCGCACGTTCTTCTCATGTTCATGTGGGTCTCCCTCTGTGTTTACAGTACAGCAATGCTGTAAATCTTGTGATACAGTACCAAGAAGGAAATTCGTTAGCTTAATGATAAGTTTAATAAGCAAAGGGTAAAGTACGGGGGATACCACACACACTTACAAACATGCACACATTCACACACCTTCAAACACAATGCATATTGTTAAAGTGGGAGGAAGGGCAATGGTTCAGCACCTCTTTGTGTATTTTTCCAATAGTCTGTGTCCCATTCAACAGGGCTCAGTGTTAACACATGTCCCTTCTGACTTCATTAATAATTGTTAAGGGGAACATGTCATCTGGCTGTCCAGAGCCTCAATTCTTACATCTCTTTTATTACACATTCAGTAACTAATTGTCCTTTCGTTATGTCAAATAATGCTTACTCGCGTCATTGCGCTGTGAACCCGAGTAGCTTCAGCGTGCATCTGGGGCTGAAATGCAATTTGCAAACCCAGTTCACAGAAGAATACTCAAAAAAAATTTTATTTGCAAAGCTTCTGGGTAAGCATGTGACAACAGTTCTCGAACGTCAGCACAGCCCGTCTCCTGAACTCCGTTTGCATATGAAAAGGCAAATTCTCTCTTTCAGCAATTACCTCAGGCACATCTGTTGGGTAATCTGTTTAAGATTAGCGTGCGAGAACTTCCTAGATTGTTTAAAGTCTTTTGGTGAATTGCTGGTCAGAAAAAAAAGATTTGAGTTCCCAGTTCAAGTTCACCAAAGACGGCAAAAAAACGTCAACGGAGAAATGCTACAAATAAGAAAATAAAAAAATTTAAATTCTTTAAAATATTTTATTATAATTTTATAACTAATTATTATTATGTAATGTATATATTATTCATAATGTATATATCTGCTATGTTTTGTACTCTTTTCTGGCCACATGATACAGAATAACCATGGTTGCAATCTGATTGTGCTCTTTTAGAAACAAAAACTTTGTGACACAATACAGAGCACGCTGTAGTCACTAAAGTTTATATGAGATCCTTTTTGTTATTGTTTGTTAAGTAACACATTATGCACAAATGTATTTGCTAATGACCTGCAGAAAAATGTTTGCTGCTCTGTTAGTCAAAAAGTCCTATCGTAAAAGTAAGCGACTACTGGCCGGGTTTATTGACAAACCGTCCCATACTCTCTATCAATGCTGGCTTTGACACTAGAGCAGAACAGCACAAGCTGCTTTTCTTCCCTTGAGATGTATAAACAGTAATGAGCTTTTCCTGTCAGAGCAAAAAATATCAAAAGTGGTTGGTTGGTGGATAACTTTAGAATAGATGACCTGAAATAAAAGCTGTGAATACTGACTGAGATTCAAACTACTAACCAAAGTTTTTCCATTACACAAATTGGGCTACGTGATACTTCAAGTCCTCTGTGGTTGACATTGTTTGCACGACTAAAACTCTATCCTGAGACTAGAACATCGTGTCAGAACGGAGTAAATCATTAAATCCATATAATGCACCCTTCATCGTTTTTAATGCTAGAACATGTTTAACAAGCCTACATGGGAACATTGAGCCTGGATGCTTTCCCAATGGGCATCTGCTCTGCCCTACTGAGTGTTCTCGTTATATTACACTTATGTGTTGAATCCTGAGACAAAACGCACCGATCTAATCTTAGTGTTGCGATTCCATTTGGACGGTAAAGGCGGATGTTTTCGATTGATGGATATGATAATTTCATACGACAATGTTTTGGTAATTAGTAACATTCCTAAGCAATGTCTTACCATATTTGGGCACCAGATGTCAAATCTGTGTGACCCGGGGACAGGTAATGATAAAAATGAGCTGCGAAATAAAAGTAAAAACAAAATAAAGAATTTGCAGCCCAAAATGCTGCATGCAGTTTCTTTCTATTAATAATTACTCTTCTGAAATGACGGACGAACCCTGCAGCTCTAGGCATGAAGAAGCCTCTTGGTTCACATAGAAGCATGACAGGTTTTTCTAAACACTTATGCCAACATTGGCAGCTTTGAACACAATCAGCATTGAATACATCAGTGATCTCTACACTGCTAACAGACAGCTTTTAAAACTGAAAACAGAGCTTTTACAGCAGGGACAAAAACTAAAGTCAGGATTTCCATTTCCCAAAATTGATCTCCAAAGCTGGATATGCCATCTCTGTACCACAAGGCAGGGTTACCTGGTGTATGTGATAGAAACCAGCCTCACACCAAACCAATACACACCCATTCCATTGCCAGCATCTCAATCTATAATAAATAAACTTTAGAATTGAAGCTAATAATAAAGTTCTGGCACAGCATTGTTAAGTAGCATTTTTATCTGCCATTGTAAGTTTCGAGTTTAAACGGCCCTGAATGACTTGGATTGCCATAACGATTTGGAACGCTAATGATAATATAAACGCTATTTATATAGCGGCTGACACTTCTGTTAGAGCTGCTGTTACAGAAAATGAATCAACAGCTTCTGACCAATCAGATTTGAGAATTCTAAAGCAGTTATAGACATGCATTTACTATAGTATCTAATTTCTACAAACTTGTGTAGTGTGTAATTCTACGTAGTACATGCATGTAGCCTATACCTTCACTGGTTGTTAAAACAAGTAGAATAATTTATTTGACCTCTCATTTCAACCACCCAACCCACAGGAGTGATTCAGAAAATGCCCCTGAGGAGGCGTACATTTTTGTCAGCTTCTGTTTATTTATGACTCGTGATAAAAACAAATTTCGGTCCCACTGCTCCTCTACACCGACGCTTCTGACTTTTAAATAGCATTAACTAGGAGACTACATCCAAAAACACAACCAACCAGTGGGTCTACATACTGGTGTATTCTATGTGCATTATGATAACTTTAGTACTCATTATATATGAGACATATAGAAATAATGTCAAATCGAATCCAATCCAGTATTAGAGACGGGTGTATACCCTGATACAGATGCTCAGGGTCTGATTGTTATATTCATATCTGATACACTCATATCAGAGGCATGTTCATCCTCTGCCATTGTCATTGATCGATGAATGGCCCAGTACAGAAATTAAAATCACTCAGCTGTAATTTTATGGCGGTCCATTTCCACCGATAAATGGAGTGGCAAAGAATTAACCGTGCATGACGGATCAACTGTGCATAGCCAACAGATGGCCTACAGTCAGAAAACGTACTATGTGCACCTATATGGTGTCTACCTGATGAAACGAGCCAGGCAGCTATAATACATAAAATGGCCATTAAATGTACAGTCTCTAGAAATGAGTTCTACTCTTTTATGGTGTCTTGGTTAACCTTGTTGAACGACCGGACATATAATACATCTGATTGAAAATAAAAAGCTTCGACTAAAATTCCTCACTCCAGTGTTTCTCAACCATTTAGTGTCTGGAGGTGAATCCAAAACGACCTCAGAATTTCACATCCCTCTCCCGCTGGACTCCCACAGCAACCTAATGTTCTGCCCTGCAAACCCTTTTGCTTGTGTTGGTTTGTAACTTTATAATAACCGAAGACCAATCAATTGTGCTCAGCAACAGATGGTATACAGTCAGGAAAGGACACCTAGTGTGTTCACCTATATACCTGAAAAAAGTCTAAAAAATGTTCTCTAGAAATGAGTTCTTCTACCTTTTTAAGGCTGTTATAGTGTCCCGGTTAATTGTGGTGTACGACTGTACAGATGCTTCCTTCTGGTTAAAATGCATACCGTCTACTCCTAATCAAATTCCTCGCTAAAGAGTTTCTCAACACTTTAGTGTCTGGAGGTGACTCCAAAACCGACCTCACAACCGTCTCCCTCTAGACTCCTAAATCACACCACAGTTCTGTCCTGCAAACCCTTTGGCTTGTAATGGTTTGTAACTTCATTATAACTCTTCGACCTATCATGCTAGATTTGTTTTTGTTCTCTGCACCACCTTTCCTTTAAGCCAATATTTCTGACAACTTCTAATACCAGTGTGATAAAGAGCATCTGTGTAAAAGAGTTGATGAATAACTAGCTGCTATGAATCATGATACCATGGAAGCGTGATATTTTTAGGCTCAGTCGTCATACCGTGTAACTGTACTCTAAAAGATCTATCAACTCTCCAAAGAGCTCCTGCATATCCATAATATGTTTGTGGGCCAAAGAACCATCTAGCGGTCCATCCAAAAGACCATCATGAGAACCATCCAAAGAGCACTTATTCTTCCTAAGGGGTCTTATTAGCATGTTTGTGTTAATAGGCTTTAACACATATGTATGAGCTCTTCTGGATGGGTCCTTGGAAATTACCTTTGAAGGTTCTACCTAAGAAACATGTTAGGAGATAACCTTAGGAGATCCACTTACACTTCTTTGTGTGTTTGAAAACGACAAGCAGTGTGCGTGTGTTTCCTCTTCTACTCACCCTGAGCTCATGCTCGGTTCGATGGAGCCCGAGTTTCTTCAAGCCGATGGTCAGGTCGTTCACGCAGATCCCTCCGTCTCGGTTCACGTCCAGGATCTGGAAGAGGACTTTGAGGCGATTCTCCTGCTGGGGCCCGCCGCACGCGACGCACATGTGCGGCTCGTCTTTCGAAGCAGCGATCCGGGCGCTAACTGCGGCATCAGCTCCGCTAATACCGCCGCCCGGGTCCGAAAGCCGGTACTCCTCCGAGCTGCACTGGCATAGAACATCGCCCAGGATGGGGGAGGCAAACGAGCCCTGCTGGTGCATCATGCGATATAGAGCGGATTGTAGCCGAAAAAATGAACTAGTCTCTGTCTGTGTGTGGGTGAGATAGTGTGTGTGTGGGTGAGAGAGAAAGAGAGAGTGTGTGGGTGTGTGTGTGTGTGAGAGAGAGAGAGGTTTCACGGAATCCCCGAGACGTTTTCACTTTTGCAGTCCTGAAAGTCGCTGTACGAGCTAACCGGCTAGTTTTACTCTTCTATGATAAAAAAATATATTATTCACAAATATTTGTGATAAAGGAAAAAAAAAACTTTTTTTTCTACAAAAAAAAACCCCCACAACCAAATTCCTCCTTTTTTCTTGAGCTCCACAAAAGTCCAAAAAGTGTTTTAAACAGGTCCTGAGTGAAACCCGTTTAGGCTCCTCTGAGAGAGATGAAGTGGATGCTAGCGGGAGGTTAGCCGGGGAAGAAAAAAAAAACGCCGGTTTTCACACCGACAAGCACCAAATATCGAATTCGATAATATCAGACTTTTTTGTTAAATATATCCTGTGACACATTCGGAGAATAAATGTCCGTTCCGGTTGAACATCGCTGGATAATCCGGGTCGAACCGCCTGTTTGCTGACAGATGATGAGAAAAAACGCCGGTAGAGCGGTTCCGAGTGGGCGGGGCTTCGACAAAAGGAAATGTGACGACTTGCTAAGGAAAAAGGGCGGAGCGCTGGAAACCGGGCGTGATGGATGGCTTGGTTAGCCAATCATATGTTTGCAAAACGCAACCGCCTTCAACCCCGCCCACCCGGCTTTAGTCACGCGCGTGAATTTGCAGGCGGCTTCCGTTTCAAAAAGAATGTATCCGGCATGTGCAGGCTGGAGACAGGAGCACTACAGTACAGTCACGTAGCAAGTGTATCCGGAATATTCATGTGACGAGAGATCAAATCTCAAAATATCAACAAATAGTGCACTATATATCAAATTATATTATAATAATGTAGAAAACTGGTAGGAAAAAAACTCAACAATATTTTATTCACAGAAATACAGAGATAGCATAGTTCATGTGTAGTGCTAACCAGATCTTAATCTTTACTAATAAAATATATCCTAAAAAATAATCATGTAATAATAATGTAGTTTGTGAAAGTAATGTTGTTACACAGTTAAAATTACTAGTCTGTATATATAAAATAAAATAAATGAATATCTGATATCACTATAAATAAAGGGACATATACATATCTGATATCACTATAAATAAAGGGACATATACATATCTAACTTCACTATAAATAAAGGGACATATACATATCTGATATCACTATAAATAAAGGGACATATACATATCTAACTTCACTATAAATAAAGGGACATATACATATCTAACTTCACTATAAATAAAGGGACATATACATATCTGATGTCACTATAAATAAAGGGACATATACATATCTGATATCACTATAAATAAAGGGACATATACAGTACCAGTCAAAAGTCTAAACACACATTCTTCTTCTGTGTTTTTACTTTATTTCCTTATTGTTTTCAACATTGTACATTAATACTGACGACATACAAGATATTACAGATGTTTGGAATTATGTAGCAAACAAAAAAGTGTTAAATATCCTAGCAAATGTTTCATGTTTTCGAGTCCAAATTGTAGCCTCCTTTTATATATTATATATATATATAAATATATATATGTTTTTTTTGTGTTTGTGTTTTTTTTTTATTGTGTGCATCATGGCAGATATCAGACTTGGCCCATCAATAAAACAAATGTTTACTGATTACAAATATTTTGGTCACATATCTATCCAATTCCAGCCTTGCTGAAGCACCCCTAGATCATCACTGACCCTCCTCCATATATTACAGTTGGTGCAGGACACTGTGGGTTGTAGGCCTCTCCACATCTTTGTCTTACCAGAACACACCCGAGTGTCAGGCAAAGCTGAAAACTGGACTCATCAGAAAATATTACATTTTAGGACTTTTTTGTGGCTTTGTATGACTTCAGCTTTGCATGTAGAAGCATGTTTCAAACCTTTCTTGCTGTGCAAGTCTTAGTTTGCCACTGTTGTTGAAGGTCACTTCAAATGATCCAAAATGCAGCTGCACGACTGTGTTCAATCTGTGTTCAATCTTGTGTTCAATCTGCCCAAGTTCTTCCACCCCACCCAACTGCTGCGCTCCCTTCACTGGCTTCCAGTAGCTGCACGTATCAGATTCAAAACACTGATGCTTGCCTACAAGGCCAAAAATGAACAAGCACTTTGTTACCTCAGAGACCTCATCACATCTCGCACTGCACCAGGCTGGCTGAGATCCTCCAGCACTGCTCGACTGGTACCACCTTCTCTCAGAATGAGAGGTAAGTACACTTCAAGGCTCTTCTCTGTTCTGGCACCGAGGTGGTGGAATGAACTTCCCTTAGATGTTTGTACAGCAGAGTCCCTGACTATCTTCAAGCGACAATTGAAGACTTACCTCTTCCTGAAACACTAAAATGTCTAGCACTTTCCAGGTTTGCTTTGTAGAATTCAAGAGTTATATTTATATTAAGTTTGTAATCTTGCGTACCAGTGTAGATTTATTCATTGCTGGAGACTCAAAGCACATTTGTACATCGCTCTGGATAAGGAAGTCTGCTAAATGCCGCAAATGTAAATGTAAATGTCACTTGAGATCAGACTACGGTTCTACTGACCCGTTTTCGGCCTGTTCCAGGCTGAAGCTTTGTTGCTCCTAGTGTCTGTTGCTTGATCTTGTTTTTATGAACTGCTGTCTTTGAAATATTAAGGATAGAAGCAACTTGACACTTACTGAATCTTTGTGCCAGTAAAGCTAGGATTGAACCTCTTTTTCCACTGTTTTTGGCATGTCATTTACCTTTGAAAGACTTCTAGAACTTTTTATCCTATTGGTCACATTGCAAGAGGTGTGTGTTGATTACAGCAGTGCTTTTTTATACTTTTTACCCCATTAAATACGATTGGATTCAGGTGGTCACCAAATCGGTACCTTATTAAGAAGATTGAGGTGCGCTTGTGTATAAATTAAGCAAAGACTGGCATGGAATGCTTGTCATACTCAAAAAGATGCTGATTTAGGAATAAATTGCAGCGGTCTCTTATTTTTTTTCAGAGCTGTATATAGTAAACACACCTCAAGGTGTGTTTAGCGTCATTGTCTTGTTGGAATACGAATTTTGGTCCCACTATGTGCAAATCAGATGGCATGTCACTGCAAAATGCTGTGGTAGCCATGCTGGTTAAGTGTGTCCTCAATTTTGACTAAATCACCAACTGAAGCAAAACACTTCCACACCATTACACCTGGATGCCATAAGTCATCAAAGCTAAACCTATCTAGTTTGGACAATCTAAAACAAAAACATATTCTGGGTTGTTTGTTTCCTACATATCTCCATGTGTGTCCTTTCATAGTTTGGATGTGTTCTGTGTTAATTTACAATTATTTCCCCCAATTCCACATTCCAAAAATTTGGAACACTGTGTAAAATGAAAATAAAAACATAATGCACTATTTATACCCAATCATCTATCTATCTATCTATCTATCTATCTATCTATCTATCTATCTATCTATCTATCTATCTATCTATCTATCTATCTATCTATCGCTTTTTCATTGTTACTACCTGGCCGTCTATGATGACCACTCCCTGTTGGCCACTAGATGGCGGTACAGGAGCTATTTCCATTTTTTTTCAGTTGCTTTGGAGCGTTTCTCAGATCAGACATGAAATTCTCAAAACTACTTGTTGAACCTCCACATCATTTAGTCAATTGTGCTCATCATAAGAACATTTCTTGTTGCTTTGATCAAATTGCGAATGCTTTGGTACATTCGTTTAATCGACTGTGTACAAGTGTCTGCTGTTTCCTACAATATCACGTGTTTATGTCATGTTGATCAAAATATATTATACTGGTTTCACCTAAATAGTCTTAACCCCCAAACAATCTCAGCATCAGGGATCGAGTTTTTAGCGTAACGTTTGAATATAACTGCACTTCAGAACTGGAGTATGCAAATGAGCGGCGTTAGGGAAATAGACACGTCACTGTAGTGGGCGTGTCTTACCCGGGGGCGCTATTTAAAATGCGCCTACTTGCCTACTAGTGAGTGTGTATGCGTGGGCCGCTGCAGTAAAGGCAGCTCGCGCACTCTGTAATAAGGAAGGGTGCAGGGCGCAGGGCGCTCAATGGACGTTAGTCAGAGATTGAACTTGAGTTGCGCTGCTTTGTTGCCTCTCACACCGAGAGTCAGGTAGCTCGTCTGCTAACGTGTTTATTCACTGAAATACGTTAGAAAGAAAGGTTAGTATTTTGTAAGGGTTTTCCGACTGTTTCTTGCGGGACTTGTGTTGGTAGAAACGCTCAAACCCGTCGTGGTTCTTCTCTCCATTGACTGCTTTTCTTTGGTGTCTTCGGAAACGACGGTGTTTTTCTTGTTGGGTGATTTTTGTTTTTTTGTTTTTTAACCATAGTCTCCATTCTGAGCGGGTTTTTTCTTGTATTTAAAAAAAAAGTAGCTCGAACGGAAAAGAATAAGATTCACGAGGTTTCTCGATAACAAGTCGTTTTTGTTTCTCGTAGCACGGAGTTTTGTAGACCTTGGACCAGAGACGAAAAGCAGCCCAGGCTGCACTTTCACCAGCCTTCAGGTAGGTGTTTATTAATAACCCGAGTCATATTAATGCCCCATGGTTTACTTCTACACTTTTATTTTTGATACAGTTTGATTGGTTTTGTTTTTTTGTGCAGTCTCTTCGGGTTTAATATCTATTGGAGATGCTAATCCCAGTCCTAGGCGTCAAGAAGGAGGACTTCCAAGCTCCAGATTAACCACCATTACCTACCTCTTTATTTAACGCCAACCATCGGTTTCCCACTCCAGTTTACAAACACCATGGCTTTTCTGATGAAGAAGAAGAAGTTCAAATTCCACGTCCATTTCACTCTGGAAGAGCTGACGGCTGTGCCGTTCATCAACGGGATGCTCTTCTGCAAAATCCGGCTTCTGGAAGGGGGAGACTTTGTCATATGCTCGTCTAGGTAGGAGAAACGCTTGAGCCTTCATCTTCCATTTAGAAGTCTTTAATATATCTGTCTTTTCATTAAAACTAGATCTTGTGGTCCTTCAGCTAAGATTAGAAGGTTGTGTAGAACTCTGGTATGAGAATTGGATTTTTCTTTAATAAATATTGTCACTTTCATCATCGGTAGTTTTTGTTTGATCTCTTCTAGAAGTGATCTGGATTTTTAGATGTTTCGTGAGAGATATCTGAATTTCTTTTGGTCACTTATATGGATCTTCAGACTCTATTATTTGTATTTTTGATCTTCAATACTAGACAAACGTTACAAATCTGTAACTTTTGATCTTGACAAAAGATATCGTCAGTATCTTGTGGTTTTAGAATTGGATTCTACTTTGCTAAAGTTTAGTGGACCTTCATCATTTTCATCATAATTTAAGATGACTTGAGGTTTCTCACTATTGAAGATAGCCATGCAGATCCTCTGAGATGAGCGCTATTGATTTTAGAGAGGGCTCTTTTGATCATCTGATCTCAATTATTTAGAGACATCTGGATACTTCATTTAGATGTTTGTACCTCCTAATTAGATCATCACATCTTTTTTTTTTTATATCTCATTTAATCTCTTTATCATTTCAACATGGCAAACAGCAGCGTTGTGATACGAGCTATTGATTTCAGAGAGGTGTTCTGATCATATGATCTCATTTTTTTTTTCTTTTCGAGATATCTGGATTATGCCACTTCATTTATGGTTGTCTAGATGTTTGTACCTCCTAATTAGAGAAACCAGAACCTTCTATTATCTATGTAGGATATCTGAATTGTGGCCATTTGATCTCACCTATTAGCAATATCTGGATCTTCTGACCTCTTCTTGAAGTTATCTAAATGTCTTAAAATTCAGAATGAGAATATCTGCATTTCTATTGGTTACCTGATTCGATCTTCAGGCTGTTTATTGTCACTATATTTTGATCTTCACTACCATATATATCTAACATTTGTTCTTTATTTATGAGAGATTCTTCTTAATTAAGTCGACCATCATCATCATCATTTGTAATTAGAGAGTATTTGGAGTTAATCACTGTTGTAGATGTAATGGTGAGATGAGAGCTATTGATTTTTATTGATTGAGGTTTTGCCTCATTTTTTAACATATCTGTATTTTGCCACTTCTTTTAAGGTTGTCTAGACCTTTGTACCTCTTATCTATTTTTTTTTTTTTTTTTTTCTGAGTCAGTCTTTTGCTCACTTATGGATCTTCAGACTCTTTATAATTCAAGTGTTTTGACCTTCAATACCAGATAAACGTTACAAATCTGTAACTTTTGATCTTTATTGACAAAAGATATCGTCTTGCCCCTGATCATCTGATCTCATTTATTTAGAGACATTTAGATATTGTCACTTCATTTAGGGTTATAGAGAGATTTTTTATAGGGTTCATTCATTTAGGGTTGTCCAGACCTTTGTACTTCTTATCTATCTGGGGTTTTTTAGTTTAGTTTTTGAGTCTTTTGGTCACTTATATGGATCTTTAGACCCTTTACTATTTGTGTGGTTTTTTTTTTTTTGTTTGTTTGTTTTTTTTATAAATACATTTTGTAATAAATCTTCAGTACTAGATAAATGTTACAAATCTGAGAAACGAAATATCTATTGGACTGTTTTTGGATCACCAGGCTGTCAATTATCAGTGTGTTCTGATTTTCAGTACTAGATTTATCTGCAACAAAAAATGATTGTTAGAGGTCTTTAATATATATATATATTTAATATATAACTGTATTTGAATTGGATTGCTCTTTACTAAAGGTATCTGGAACGTCATCATTCTCATTATTATTGTAATGAGAGAGTACTTGGGATTTATCACTGTTCATCACATGTTGGGATGAGGTCTATAGATGAGAAGTATCCTAATCACTTCATTTAGGGTTGTTTAGACCTTTTGTACCAGTAATTAGAGAAACCAGTACCGTGTAATAGCTTCTCAAGATAAAAGATTTGGATCTTTTTGTTTGAGTGAGAGAGATCTAGAGTTCCATTGGTGACCTGTCTGGATCTTCAAGCTGTTTATTATATTTATCTCTATCTGTAACATTTGATCTTTATTTGTGAGAGATGTACAGCACTTTGTAGTATGGGAATTGGATTGTTCTTTACTATAAGATAACTAAGATTTTATTGTAATTAGAGGATACTTGGACCTCATCACTGTTGTAGGTAGCTAGGTTGAGATTGGATGATAAATTTTTTTTATGTTTTTGGAGATGGAGATCTTGATTTTGTCACCTAATTTAGGGTTGTTTTGGTCCTTTGTACCTGTAATTAGCAGGACCAGGATCTTCTCATTTCTATTTGAGCTTTTTGAATTATCAGCAGTGTCTGGATCTTGTGACCTATGCTCATCTGCATCTTTTTTATTTTCTGTGTGAGAAATATCTGGATTTATATTGATGTTTTTTTTTTTTTTTCTAATACCAGATATATCTGTAACATTGGATCTTTATTGGTGAGCAATATCTAGATCTTCTGAACCTTTCTATTAGTCAATGAGATCTGAAACTGCTTATCTTTTAAAACCTTTTTTTTTTTTTTTTTTTTTTGCATAGATGATGTTCTGCACACCTTAAATGGCTAAACCACAGTGTTGTCTCACAAATGCACTTGAAATATGTTTTGTTGTTTTGATCCCAGGATTAGCCTGAAGTGAGCTGTTTCAGCTCCTGCTAAGTGTTCGCCTAAATCAGGTGTGTTTTGCGCTGGTGAATTGCCAGACTGATTATCTGGTCTATAATTATCTCACAAGCTGTTCCACAAACCATGATTTGGGGAAAAATATTCAGCAATGCTTTACAGATTAATAACAGAATTCAGAATAGTAGTAGTTATCTTCTATAGATGTTCTAGTCACTTTGGATGTGAGTGATATTTTGACATCGTGTATTAATAGGGTTGATGGTTTTTGGTTATATAAATGCTGGTTACTAGAAGTTTACATTCTGTTGCTTATATGGAATAACGGGTATTTTTACCATCATGGGGTCACTTAAGGTGAACATTTTATATTCATTTTGGGCATTAGAATGTCCATTATGTGCATCTCATCTGAAACGGGGTTTTGTCGCTGTGTGTGGGTGTTTTTTTTCCGATGGTATTTTTGGGCACATGCTATGGCGTGGTAAGCGCTGATTCTCTGGCAGTGCCAGGCACGTTTGTGTACTTGTTGCACTGAACTGCCCCCGTGCATTCATCCTGCACAATGCTGTGTCTGTCTACTGAGTCCAGGCATGTAGGGGTTATGTCCCCATCTCATTACCATTCCTTCAAAAGGGATGGTGAGATGGCAGGAGAGAGGCTATGCAGAGCAGACAGAATGCATGTTGCTTTAGAACCAACAAAAAAGAAGCAAAGATAAAGGCTGTCGGGAGAAAAGAGAGAGACTCGGCCTGAGAGAGAGAGAGAAAGAGAAATGCACAAGAGACTCGAACGATACTATACACAGAGGGCTTTTTGTCCCCTCCAAGACACACTGTTCAGTCTCTTTCTCTTCCTCCTCCCTGGTTCTTTTCTCTCATATTTCTCCTTCCCTCCCTCTTTATCCCGGTGGCTTGCGCTCGCGAAGCGGCCTATCAACAACAGCGAGCTCGGTTTTGTTTAAGGGCGAAGACACGCATGAGTTGACTCGGTGAAAGAGGAGCTCAGCGCTACGGATGAAGACGAAGTATCCGCTTCGGATTTCTTCCAGAAGCCTGGGAAGGGGGGGGCTTGTAGGATGGCGGGGTGACTGAATGGGTTGCAGTTTATGGATCAGGGATGTAAACCCTTCTATAAAAAAGTTACATATCATCTATCAAATCTATGGACACGAAAAGGCTGTGATCCAGATCCAGTAAACTCTTCGAAGCACGTTGTGAAAATAATTGTTTTGTATTGGATTAAACCTCTTTATCTCCCCACCTTTTATTTCTCCTTCCATTTTTTTTTTTAACCACCAATTTGGTCAAATCCCATTCACTATGCGATTTTGGCCACACTTTGGCCGTCTGAGATTTTTTTTATCCTAAAAGAATCCTTTGAAAATATCTGTCTGACATTTAATCTGATCCGTGGTGCAAAAAAGGTTTGGGACCGCTGTTCTAGAAGAATGTACAGTGCATGAGCAGCCTCAGTAGTCCTGCAGTAAGTTTGCTGTATTGATGTCTAGAGCAGAAATTCAACTGAAATTGCATTCAATCTGATACTTGTTTTAACCAAGATCATTGAGTTTTTGTAATTTTTGTAGAAAATTTTTCTACATTCAAGTTAACCTGCAATTTATCAAATTTCTGTTTGATTCCCATGTATTCCCGTTAATTCCCTTAGAAAGTTCCCCGTCTTGAAAATTCCTGGACCCTAGTTTTTACACATGCTGTGCCACAGGGTATTGTGTATTGCCCTGAGGAAAACGCCACCTGCCCTCTTCCTTGTACACAAGCTCCCAGATCCCCACGATCAGCTAGGGTCACTGTGATTGGCTAAGAAGAAAAATAGCCTGTTATCTTGACTTTTCAGATTCAAACTCGATTCTGTGAAAGCTAATTTGTTGCACCACTTTAGTGCAGCAACTCTTTTTTTTTTTTTTTCCCTTTGCTTGCTTCTGATATGACTGTGTGTTTTGGCTGCACCGTGTTTGATCGGCAGCTTCTTTGTCTGCTCTCTTGCGGTCACCGGAGCAGCGCCGTGAAACATGTTTTGCGAACCTGCCGGGACGTCTTTAACTTCATTCGAACTGTGGTTCCTTGAAACCCTTCAGAACCGCCGATGACGGGGTCTAGTGTAATTTTAGCAATCAATGGGATGATGTACACGTGAAATAAGACCAATTAGGTTCCTGAGACAAAGTGCCACAACGTATTTCTTCATCTTTACACTGCAGCAGTTTTCTGACCTGCACATTTTAACCATAGCAGATACTGTTTGAGTCGGTTCCTGTTACCGCTCGCTTTTTGACAGCATTACCTCAGCATCCTTTCCTCTTTCCTCTCTCACTTGTAGTTAATATAAAGCAGATAATGCCCTTTCAGTGTTTGTAAAAAATCTTTATGGTCTAGTTTTGTCATTTGAAGGCTTTTGTCCGGAGCTGAAATGTTGCGTTACATATTATTTCTAAAGCAAAGGAAAATAAATAAAAGGGAAGCAGACCTATAAAGAGTCTGGTGTGCAAGTTTAGCATTGGTATACATGGAGTAAAGGTGTGTGTGTGTGTGTGCTGTAAATTCTTTTTTTATTTATTTTTATTGTGGTTGTCTTGCCAGTCTGACAGGAGGGTTTTGGCTTTGGATGGAGTGATAAATGGATCTCTGTATAAATTCCTTCTAAAATTCAAAGCTGTAGCTTTCTGTGCAGTGTGGGGTTGTCTAGGAAACCTCTGTAGAGTGTGTGTGTGTGTGTGTGTGTGTGTGTGTGTTTTAGATTCTGAATGTCTGAATGTTATGATTCTAGACTGTAATTATAATCAATGTTATTCTGTAGATGCTGCTCTAGAGTATTACACACATCTATCTAATATATTTGTGTGTGTGTGTGTGTGTGTGTGTGTGTGTGTGTGTGTGTGTGTGTGTGTGTGTGTATACACACCCACACAACCAGTGATTCAAGTGTTAAACCACATGTTTTGGTGCAAATATATGAAGGCTGTGTTAGGAAGTGAGCACCGGTGGTTTGGACTGAGGAACATTCCACACGCGCGCACGCACACACACACACACACACACAGGGAGTCATGCTTATGTAAAAGCTTAACGCATTTGCTTTATTGGTTGATGTATCTGGACTCTTTGTGCGTGGTTACTCAAAAGCAAAACACTCAACACTCCCAACACAAACAAGCATCACTCATGATAACTGTTCCAAAAGGGCAACAGGTGCTTGTACTAAACCTGATTGTGTTTTCAAGGTGTGAGGAATTGTAAGTGTGATCAGAATGGATGAAGGTATAGCTCAGGGTATGTCTGGGTCTGGTTTTTGATCAGGAACAGAACTGTACCATGATGATGGAAAATCATAATGAAATTGGTGGCTGAGAAACATCAGTTTGAGATTAGAGCAGAACTGAAGTAGAGGAGCTGCTTATTTAATCAGGGATAACAATATGGTCAGGTCTGTCTGTGCCAGTGTTTTTTATTTATTTTTTCTCTCTCTCTCTCTCTTTTTGTCTTGTTTTCTGTTTCTCTCTCTCTCCCTGTTTTTTTTTCTTTCTCTTTTTTTTTTTATTCTGCCTGTTGTCTTTTGCTGTATGTCTTCCTGTGTTTCTCTCTTTCTCTCCCCCACCTTTTCTATTCTCTTTTTTTTTTTTTTTTTTTTTTAATTCTGTCAGTGTTTTGTCTCTGCTGCTCTCTCACTCTCTCTGTGTTTTCTCTTTGTTTTTTCATTTGTTTCTTCTTTTTATGTTTTGTTTTTCTCTTGCTCTCTGTCTTCCTGTCTGTTTCTCTCTCTCTCTCCCTCCTCTGTGTATGTCTGTGTCTCCTTTGCTCTGTAATTCCCATTCCTTGTCTCTGATCACCGGGTATCTAATGTCTTTCATTTTCTGGATCAGCGAGCTTCTGTTATAGACACAGAGAGAGCGAGAGAGCGAGAAATTAAATTTTGTAAAGAGCAGTGTGAGAATAGAAAGTTGTTCGAGTGCAACCCAGCTCCATAAAACTGGAACAGGGCTGGGCATCTGGCACTGAGATTTAAAGGTTTATAAATTCACACACACACACTCATACCTTATCTGCCCTTAGCGTTTTGCTGATTTGGCCCCTGCGGTGTTGTGAAAAGCCCATAGCCTTCCCTTATCTCTGTCCTACAAACACAAGTGCACATTATCCTGGCCGTGCTGCACACCGCCTGCCCTACAGCTGATTATCAAGAATGTTGGGAAAAACATCTGACGCTTTAACAGGCGCTTCTATAGCATGTGTGTGTATATAGACATTTATGTGTTCATTTGTTAACGTGTGTGTGTGTGTGTGTGTGTGTGTGTGTGTGTGTGTGTAATATCCATACCTCAGTTTTTAAGTAATGGTATGACATTTTTTCAGTAGAGTTAGGGAGAAGAAATGCAAAACATAAATTGCTTGTCGTTTTTATTTTTAAAAGCAGTTTATTATTAACATTTCTTTAAACAATTTTAGTTTTTGTTAAAAACACTGTTTAGTTGTGAAGATCTAAGCATCTGAAAAATAATTAAATTTTGTATAATAATTAAACGATATATGCATAAATTAAATATGCAAGCATTGAACGTAGTAAAGCCGTCTAAGTAAAGGTCATCTGATTAATCGATTAGCAAAATAAACGTTCGTTGCAGCCCTGGTCTGAGTAATGGCTTCTAATTGTGAAGTGAATAGAAAGAGAATGACCAAACACTGGAATATCCTTTTGACCACTGAAACCCCCCCCACAAGCCATGAACAACACACACAAGCAATCACAGCTCTGTTTCGGCTTGAGGAATTTGACCTCTCGGGAATAGCAATTAGTGAAGCTGTTTTTTGTTCCTTTTTTCCTTTTCTCCAAAATTCTGTCTCCAGGTTTGGTTTTAACAAACCCATTAGTCAATTCATTTTTATTTGTATTGTGCGTAAAAATGAACATTGTCTAAAACCAGATTTACACAGATAATACGGTGATAAAGAATAAATAAGATGCTCTTTTTATAAGTGGAAGTTTGTCCCTAATGAGTGAGCCGGTGGTGACTATGGCAAAGAAAAACCCCCCGAGATTGCATAAGGAAGAAACCTTGAGAGGAACCAGACTCGAGGAAACCCATCCTTATCTGGGTGGCAACGTATGTCAGTTTATTACAGCTAAACGATGTTGAGGTGTGCAGTGATTCTGATCAGATGCAAACTGTAGTCCTGAGTCAGTGTAGCAGACTGTTGACATTAACTACAATCCAAATCCTCAAAGCTTCTTTTCTTACTTCGTAATTTCATGGATCCCCAGGTCGTTTATTTAAAACTATCCACAGATGCACGGAGTGGCCTCCAATCGAAGAGAACACCATCCAGAGGCAGGCTGGGATGAAGCAGATCCGAGAAAAGAAAGTGGCAGGAACAGTAGTCACTGGTACTTCAGGACACTGTGCAGTTGAGGACTCTTGCAAGACTCGCTATGAACACTTTATATCCATGATCCCTCCAGATTCTCCTTTACATTAAAAAAAAAAATCTACTGATGAAACACTTGACTAAATATGTTTTCAGCCTCGACTTTAACACTGAGACTGTGTCTAAGTCCCGAACACTAGTTGGAAGGCTGTTCATAACTGTGGTGCTTTATAAGAGAAAGATCTGCTCCCTGCTGTAGTCTTCATTATTTGAGGTACTAATAAATAGCCTGCACCTTTTTGATCTAAGTGGGCATGGAGGATCATATTGGTACAGAAGTTCACTCAGATACTGGAGCGTGAGTTAAGTGCTTTATACGTCAGTAGTACATCAATGAGAGATTTAATGGGGAGCCAGTGTAGACTGATTAAAACAGGGTTGATGTGGTCATATTTTCTAGATCTAGTGAGGACTATTGCTGCGGACCTGTGCTGCTGGTGCCCCTAAAGGTCTAGTTAATTTCGTGTGCCTCAGAATTGTCTCCTATAACCAGAGCTCTTTTAGGTTTCTCAGCAGGTGCGTCACTGAGGAGAGTAGCCATAGTCCTGGCAACTTCTCGCGGAAAAGATCGTGTCGATTGGTTTCTATACACACACTGCGTGAACCTTTTAAAGCAATACATTTGTGTGTCAGGGTTTACTGAGCAGTATAAAGGAGTGTTTTGTTTTTAGCGTCTTGTTAGTAGAACTATGCTCAGAGTTAATAGCTCAATAATAACCCCGTTCCTTTGATTTTTACTTGGTTTTATTCACTAAATGCTAAGAATACCTCTGAAGGCGTGTAGATTCCCTGTAAGAGGCACAATTACTCATTATTTTGTATTAAAAGAGAAATGGTCTCAGAAATATTGATTTCACTGCAAAACAAAAAGAAAACCTTTGGACCGAATCATGTGAGTTATTTCATAATATTTAACAAAGGAAAGCATGTCCATGTTTTGGTTAAGCCTTTTGTAAGGAGATTGTTCCTGTCAGGACAAAGAGCTTTTTCTTGTTTATTAGTATTTGACAAGCTGCATTTATTAGCTTTGAGGGAGAGAGACCGTTAGGGGAACAGTTGTAATTGTGAAAGTGGTATTAGGAACTTGTTTTGCAGACACTTCAGAACATCATATACATCCTTTAAATGTAAATATGTAAACGGATGTAAAGTGTCATGTGCTAAAAAGTTGCTGTGGAATAGGAAGAATGAAAATTCTCTGCACAGAAATACTCCATAAAAAGATTTTCTAATACAGTAGTTTTATATCACAATATAAAATACAGCATTTAAGTAATTTAAAAATTGTTCATTTAAAACGAATATAAAAGTATAAATTCTTATTCCTTTATATATGAAATGAATTAATTTTGTATTATAAGGATAATACTAATTTATTATAAATATTTTCCAATAATGATAAATGTATGTCTAACAATGAAAAGAGGGGGGAAAATTTGTTATAAAGTTAAATGTAGTTGTATTACAGAAACCTTAAATCAAATGTAAAGAACTTGATATGATTGTTATAAGATTATATTTTAATGAAAGAAAAAGGTCTACAGTATCTCATGAAAGCTTATAGAGATGGATGAGCTGGTAATATCAATGTTTCTCAATGGCTTGAACCAGTTTCAAATGTCGCCAACGGCAGTAACGCGGAAGTAAATCTTCCCAAATCACTTTTTTTATGAAATATTTAAAGTCTCAGCTGAACATGGAAACTAAATATAGCACTGAGGTAACAATTCTGAACCATACACTGATTTATTCCCAGACCAGACTTAAATAACCCCAAAACTTAATGGGCCTGTTTTTTTTTTATTTTTTTATTTATTTATTTATTTTTTTGGACCTTTCTGATCCATCTTTATCTTCTTGATTGAGTTCTCTTCAATTGGAAATGGTTGGAGGATGGTTCCACCTGAGCATGAGGTTACTGTTGAGGGTTAAACTCAAGACTGGACTGTAATTTTATATAAAGTTTGCTAGAATGGGTTAGGGCTACAATTGGCCGGAAAAGTTTGGGAACTACAATGATTGTGCATTCATATTCATTCCCTTTTGAGCCTGGTTTTGCTCCACGTTTTTTTTCTTTGTTTTTCCCCCTTCCCGTCATACTATCTCAGGGAGTTTTCTTCTTGGCACGGTCACCACTGGCTCGCTAATTAGTAATCAACTCGTAGGGACTAATTGATGATTCTGGAACTTATGTTCACATTCTGTGAAGCTGCTTTGGAACAATGTCCATTGTCCAAAGCGCTATACAAATAACATTTGAATTGGATTTTGGTTGTGTTCAGCCTTAACTGTTTAAAGACGTCAGATATTTAAAGCGAAACAGCTGGAGTTCTTCCGAAGAGCCAGCGTTTGCAAACGCAGACCTCTGTTTAGTTGTTTAGCAGTCTGCCTTATTTCTTTCCTTCCCTCTTTTTCTATCCATCTTCCACTGTAATATGGGGCTGTTATTATTCCGAATAAAGAAAGAGAAACTTGGATAAAGCTGAGGAATCCGAGTCTGGAAGCGAGCACCGAAGAGAAGTAGGTTAATCGTAGTCCCGGGGGAATAGAAAGAGAGAAGAGGAGTTTCAGTCATTTCAGCTTTAACGCAACGTTTGACTCTTTCTACAGGCAAACGTTTTTCTTGTTACACTTTGAGCTTCTTGCTGGACCCTGTTTGCAACACACAAACAGACCGTTCTCTTCCTTCTGTTGTGCCTCTACATGCTTCTTTTGCTCACTCCTGGGTTGCGCAAAGGTCAAAGTTCAGAGGTCAAAGTATTCCATGTCTCGAGTGTGTGTTTGTTGAGTTGTGATCCTAGGTAACCCTTCCCCCCATTTCACTCTTCCAGGACCAGTTTAAAGGAACAAGCTGGCATTGTTCAACTTGAACTCTATCCACTGTATGTACAGGTTCCTCAGGCAAGAATCGGAAGTATTAAATGGAACTGAAAGAGAAACTGAATGTTTTTTTTTTTTTCCTTTAGTTCAAAGTCACTAATAGTGGAAGGGGAGAATTTTGTTAATGTTTATGCAAAGCAAATTTGTTTGATGCTTTTTATTATTATCATTATACAGTTCTGAATATCATCAGTTCTGAATGTATGTAATTATTTGATCAGACAAGAATTTCTAGTCCTAATTTTATTTATTTTTGCCAGTATGGGTGCAAATATTTGGGTTTTTGTTTAAATCCATGCTGAACTTCTCTTCTGTTACTTTACTTTAGATTTCTTTATTTAGCATTTTTTTGTTTTTTAAATAGTTGCTATGAAAAGCTCACCTGTGCACGTTGAAGTGCTCAGGCTGCCAAGCTTACTCTTTATAACATATGATGATTTTTAAACTAGTTTTGAAACTTAGCTTGGATCTGGTAGGGTTGTAGTGGAGAATGTGTTTCCAGCTGTGGGTAAAACCCACAGAGGCTCATCACAGTAAACATACTGTGTAAATTCAGGTGTTTTCCATCACCCAACTTTGTCGGTATTTACACTATATATTGACAGTAATTCACACTATATGGCTAAAGGTTGATGGATACCTGAGTCTAAGGGTTGCACGTGTTTTTTAAATCACACCCTATTCTTTATATAGTTCCTATTTGCTGTTAGAACTTCCACTCTTTTGGGAAGATGTTCCACTAGATTCTGAAGTGTTTTTATGGAGATTTCTGCTCATTCAGCACTAGTGAAGTCTTCTACTGATCTGCGTTGCAGTCTTCGATCAAATTCATCTCAAAGGTGTTCAGTAGGGTCGAGTCAGAGCTCTTTAGCAGGCCACTCAAGGTCTTCCACTCCAACCCATGTAAACCATATCATCTTATAGATGGTGTACAGGAACATTATCATGCTGGAACAGGTTTGGGTCTCTTTTGATCAAGTGAGGGGAACGATTAATGATGCCACAGCCAAAGACATCCAATGTTGTTTGCCTCTAACTTTGTGGTAGCAGTTGGAGGCAGGCTGGAAAAGCCAGGTCTCCCAATATTTTTTTTCATATTGCGCACAAGTGTAAATGGTAGTAGAATAAGTTTGCGTAGCAGAACATAAATTCTAATGTTTATTAATTGAGTTCTTGCACTAGATTTTTCATGACTTTCTGTCCAGGAAAATCATCCATGCTAATCACATATAAAATGTAGTTTTAATCTTTTGAAAAAGTCTTGTTCACATTGGTAGAAAGGGGGTGTGTGTGTGTGTGTGTGTGTGTGTGTGTGTGTGTGTGTGTGTGTGTGTGTGTGTGTGTACCCTTGAAAAATCCATTAGCAAATATCAGCGTGTTATTGCTGAATAATTATCATATATCAGACTTTTCCATCAGTGGCTGTAGATTTATAGAACGTTAGCTAGGATTCTATTATCTTAGAATTGTTTTTATGGAAGTATAAACTTCCTGTGAGTCATATAAATCATGAAATCCGGTTGTTCTGGTCACTTCTAAGTGTGTGTGCTTATGAATGAGCGAGTGTGTGTGTGTGTGTGTGTGGGAGTGATCGTTGTTTATGACTACCATGATATTAAAATCCTTTTTCCTGTAACTCAAGTAACCTTTAAAAGATTTTGTGGATTATTTGAGTGCGTGTGTGTTGGTTGGGGCTGGCCGATTGTCAGAGAGATTCAGACTGAAACCAACATTGAGACAGCTTGGAATATTTGGAAGAAGCCAGAGTGCATGGTGGAGAAGAAGAGATTGAGCTCATGACAAATGTACAGACTTCTCTGCTTCCACCTATGCGATCTCAAATACATCGCCTGGTCAGGGTTTTTTTATTTGGTTTGGATTGTTTTATTTATTTTTGCTGTACATTTTGTGTACAGTGTGCTCTTCGCTCTAGATTTCTTTCGTGGAGTTCCAGGTCTATCGCTCTGATCTCCGAGAGTAGGATTGTAGGCAGACCGAGTGTGGGGGGGGGAAATGCAGATCACAGTTCCTATTCCTACACAGTCACAGACTTGTTTCCTGACCGCAGTGGAAAGTGATTGGCAGGTGTGTCAGGGACTCGTTCTCTCCGCTTTTAACCTTAATGGATAGTAGATTGGGGGCAGGAGTAGCTCAGTGGTTACGACCTTTCAATCAGAAGCCCAACATCTTGAGTTTAAATCTCAGCACCACCAACTGTTGGGTCCTTGTACAAGTGCTTGGTTGCATAAATAAGAGAATTGTAATTGTCGATTTGGATAAGGGCATCTGCCAAATGCCGCAAATATAAATATAGATTGCCATAAAGGTGTTTTTATAAAAAAAAAAATGTTTTAATTGTTAGCATGGCAGAGTGGCGCTTTAATTTAATTTTTTTTTCCCCCATTGTAAAAATCTTGCTCCTGGCTGTTCTCTTGACCAGGGTAGGTTCCAGGCCCTAAACCAGCATTCCTGGTAATGGCTCCAATCCACATGAGTGAGTGAGTTAGTAAATGAATGTGTGCATGTGTGTTGATTAATGCTAGATTTGCTAGCTAGCCTTATAAGACTGCTGAAGTGTGCTTCCCAGTTTTATGTTTTCAAGGCCCACGACTTATGGAGTGATGTCTGTAATGCATTTAATTACCTTACAAAGAAATAGACATACGAATGGACCCAGTGGTGGACAATAATGAAGTAAATGTAATGCGTTGCTGTACTTAAGTAGATACTGCCAAGCGTCAATCAAAACAAGTTCAAGACAGAGTGTACGCTCGACCCTGATTGGTGACTTGCTACTTATCACCAACATACAGTTCAACAGCAAGTAGAACATTTTGGGAAGAATAAATGATGGAAAGAAATTCCTGATTCGAACTCGCCACAACACTCGTGGCCTAATTTGCATGTTTTTAAGTAGTTGAAAAGAAGGATTTGGGCTCATAATAATTTTAGGATATCAGTGTTTGACTCATTAATAATTTTCTCTTAATAGATTGATGTGCTAAGAGTTTTTATTTTTTTCATAAACTGAGTTGATTTAAGCAAAGTGTCTTGTGACAAAAATAAGTGGAACATTATAGCCATAACAAATCAGTTCTTTGGATACTTAAGTACATATAAAAGCAAATACTGTTGTGAAAATTTAAATCAAGGACTTTTACTGGTGTAATATTTTGTCTCTACTTTAACTCAAGTACTTAGTTTGTGTATTCCCTCCACCACTGAACAAACCTCATGTCAAAATTCGGAAATACTTGCCTCAAAGCACATTGTTTTTCATATAAATAATCATAAAACAATCCTTTTTTAACTAATGGCTTTTGCAAGTTGGAGACACCAAACAGTTTTCTGAGGAAACTGATTTCCTCCCAGTTTCAGTAAGTGAATTTATCCTGTGGTTTTTAGCTCTGCAATACTGGTATCTTGTTAAACAATTATTTTTTTCTATTCTCCAGTCGGGGTAACATGGAAATAGCTGCTTTTGTTGCAGATTATGCAAGTAACTTGCTCATTTGACATGAATAAAGAATATGGTGTCACTTCCTGTAGACATGTGCGAATAAGTTTCCTGCATCACTTCTGAGAACATTTGGCATCCAAATCTCCCCCTCCCCCATTTTATATTATCAAGATCCTCAGCTTAGTCACAGAAGCTTTCTGTCCTGCTTTTAATTGAAAGCAGACCGAAACCTTCGAAAGAATGTGTGAGCATTTTGAGGTGAGAAAGCAATCAACACATTCCTGACATAATCAAGCTCACGGTTGCTATGTTATTCTGCCAGTTTGCAATGTACGCAGCAGCTCAGGGGTGTGTATGAGTCACGACGAGCTCGGTTGACATTTACGACAGGGACTCAGGGATTTCCATGGGCACAGATAAACACATACTCGCACACCCTCTCCAACAGGCATAGAAAAGCCATTCATCATGACGTCGTGATCTTTTGCATTGTGGACGATCTTGCACATTTAGCTCTGAGAAATCAAGTGGCATAACCTATTATGGTGTGTGTACATTTGTGCCCAGACTTGTCTAGTGTTCTAGAAAAATCTGACGAGGGGAAAAAAAAAAGTAGGTCGTGTGAAAGAAGCGTTTCGGCTAAGATCAAGCCTGATCAGCCTGCACCATCCTGCATTGGCAGTTTGAGGTTTTGTTGTTGTATCTACCCCAGTTGTCAGGGTAAAAGCTAAGGGGGGGGCCCCTGAAATTTGGCGACTCATTTTTCCCAGCACAACTACAGCTATTAGTAATCAACTGTGATGGTCAACAGTGAATATATGAATCATTAAAGTTTCCCAAATAAGTTTTTGCCAAGTCCCGCCTACAAGCCAGCTTTCACCAATCGTACGGCAGCTGCATCCAGAGATGGCAAAAGTACACACATTCTCTCAAGTAGAAGTGCAGATGCTTATGTTTTTAAAGACTCTGGTAAAAGTTGAAGTACTGACTACACTTTTTCACTTAAGTGAAAGTAAAGAAGTTTGAGCTCTGACACGTACTTAAGTAAAAAAGTAGCCTTTACTGCTGCCTGTTTTAGTGTCACGTTGGTAACTGAACCTTACATCATATTAATATATTGATATAAATGAATTTCAAATTGTTACATAATGAATGTATCGAGGCTAAACATCCACCATATAGAACACAAGCAGAGAAAAGATGATGGTGATCAGGAATGTCTCTGTTCTCACTGACTCCCTCTGTCTCATCCAGGTTAACACCAGACTCCTTGTTGCCTTCTGCCGTGCTCGTTGTTAACTTTATAGGCTAGCCTACATCTGTGGAAATGATGCACCAGTGGTAGGTTGAAAAAGCTGCGCAATGACTACAAATCGGTCGATTTGAGGAGAAATATTGCTCATGTTACCAAATAGATTAAAGTAGTGAAGTAATGAGTTTGAAAATGTAAGAAGTAGAAAGTACAGATATTTGTGTAAAAAGGTAGAGTGAAAGTAAAAAGTTGTCCGAAAAAAGAAATAGTGAGGTACTGATACCAGGAAAAAAAATCGACTTAAGTACAGAAACGAAGTATTTGCACGTTACATCCCACCTCTGGCTGTACCTCAGCCCAAGCAAGGATCGTGAAGGCTACCAGAGGCATCTTTCAAGGCTTTTCCACACTATTGCTCATGCTGGGGTTTTGCATTTAGAGGAAAGCTACTGTCTGCCCTAAACACAAACTCAAAAATGTATGCTAAGTGCTTCTTTGATTGACAGGGGCAGAAAGAAGTGCATCCCTTCTACCCATATCACATAGACGATTTATATATATATAATTTTTATTTATTTATTTTTTTTTTAAGATTGGCTCCTGACTGCAGCTGGCTGGAAAATCGTCGGGATTTGAATTTACAATAGTGCAAATACAGAAATTTTTTTTTCCTATTTTTGCTCTGGAGTTGTGATTAATTAAGAATCTGGGCATGAGTGCCATTGCTTTGAGGGATTTCCCAGAAACGCAACAATCCTACCGTCTCGTGTGTGTGTGTGTGTGTGTGTGTGTGTGTGTGTGTGTGTGTGTGTGTGTGTGTGTAAGAGCATCTTCTGCTTTATCACTGGCTCTGGAACGAGCGCACTTGGTTTACATTTCCATTTCTGTTAAAGTACACACACTGCAAACTGTCTTGGCTTTTATGACGGACCTTTAGCAGCGACTCCTTAATCTTCTAGCACGCTTGTTTATTGGAATTGCCTCTAAGCCTCTCTGTAGAATTCTAGGCAGCAATAAGTGAGAGATGTAGAAAGGGTTTCGATTCGCAGCGGGTTTAGTGCTTGAGCTTGCGCGAGACGTCTGCATACAGGTCTATAAACAGCAGCGAGAGGATGTAGCTACAGTCGCAGACTGAAACTGGAAGAGGTTTTAGGTCATGAGATGTACCGATGAAGAGAAGGATGCGTGCCTAAGCGTGTGTGTGGTTTCTATGGTTTGTCTTGTAACTGTGCTCACGCCGATAGTTTGCAAAAATGTAAGCGTTACATTTGCATAGTCGTGCAATGGAAAGGAGCAAGGTTGCAATATGTGAAAGTGGCTGCAAGTGTGTTTCTCTAGACAAAGGTCAAATATAAGCATTCACATGTTCCTTTTTTTCAAATTTCACAATTTTTCGAGCTTGTAATTACGTAATTGTATTTTAAAGGGCCGATTGCCGACACTTGGGACTCCTTCCACGATTGTCCTACACCTCGTTGTGTAAACCTTTTTTTTTTAATCTTGGATTAGCCTTATTTGGAACATCTGTCCTGCAAATCCCAGCAATTGAGGCTATAGCATAGGGCGGTTTTTTTTTTTTCAACCAGGCGATAAAGGATAGTTTTGTATATCAGTAAGTAAAGGAGAACAATTCTTTGTATTTATAGATTTTATCTTTATGACTCTACTTTGATTCTCTTTCATTCCATTTTTTATTTTTATTTTTTATTATTATATTAACTAACTAACATAGCTCAGTAGTGTGTGTGTGTGTGTGTGTGTGTGTGTGTGTGTGTGTATGGCCAAGCCTTCCTTTGTTTCCATTCTAGTTATTCATTTGCACCATGACGTCTACAGGGACATGTTCCTGGTTTCTCACATGACTTGTTGGAAGTTTTAATGGAACCGCCTTCATTCCACAAACAAAAAGAACATCACTCTTCCCACAGCTGCAATTCTACATCTCAGGATTTTAACATTGCGAGATAAATTTGGCTCATATCCCGGTTAGTCCGACGCCTCTGCCTGTCTTTGTTCCTCTCAGTTACAAGGAGAATGGCTTTAACCTTTAGTCTAATAAAAGAATAGATCGGATAGATCAGCTGCGTATTAGGTTCGATCCCAGACTTGAATTGAAGACTTTCTTGAATCCGATTGGCTCGGAGGTGTAAACAGGCGTGCCAGGCAATGTGATTTTATATAAACCGATAAAAATATGTTCTTAATTATTTAATTTTTTTAAGGTAATAAAGCCCTTTTTGTGTAGGATTTTTTAATTTTTGTATTGTTGGATCAAGTCTCCAATGTAATTGTCCACCATGAGAAAGTTTGGATTGAAAGTTCATGAGAAAAGTTCAGGATCGAACGCATCAAGAGGAAGAAAAGGGTGTAGTGAAGGAACGACCGTTCGATGCTGTAACAGGGTGTGTGTGTGTGTAGATATAGAGATATAGAGATATTTGTATGTATGTATGTATGTGTGTGTGTGTATATATATATATATATATATATATATATATATATATATATATATATATATATATATATATATATATATATATATATATATATATATATATGAGAGAGAGATAGAACAAGAAATGCATAAAAAAAAAAGTGTGATGTGTTCATGTAGCATTATAAATTGTATTTATTTCCAAAGGGCAGTGCGTTTTATGGTGGTAAGAGCAACTTGATTATTTTCCACCAGGTGCTTTATTATTGGGTGAGAGTAGAGTGAGAAGAGAAGGAGAAATGCAGGTTAGTGAGAGATTTGAGAAGTGAAAATTTAAGTAAAAAAAAAAAAAAAGACTGGTTCTTTTAAACAGTGTTTTTGGAGCAATGCGGTTCATACGAGTTCTTGAATGACTTCTGATACACGCACTGCTTTTTGTCAGAATTTCGTCCCTTGGCCGTGGCGAATCCGAATTATTTCGTAAACCAAAATAGTTTTGATGTACATTTGTGAACTTACGCACGCAACATGGATGTGTGTGTTTGTTCGTCACACATTTACAGCCGATCCTCTGCATCTTTTATTCCGTGACTGCAGTTAAATTTCCAATTTGTCACATTCAGTCTCAGGTGTGGCAACCTTTTATTGAACCTTACCGCCGAGACAGGATACAACTTACAACATACTCAATTACACCCAGTAACTGATTGTCAGGATCAGGATGGATCATGGAAACACGTGAAAACGGGCACACACATGCATTCACTAGGGGGGCATGTTATCTTGACCAGTCTGCCTACAAGCCTACAGGCATGTTTTTAGGATGTGAAAGGAAACCGGAGAAGACAAACATGCACACAGAGAGAACACACACAGAAACTCTATACGGACAGTAACGTGAGCTCGGGATTGAACAAGGAACCTTGTTGCTGTGAACCAACACCACCACCCGCTGCACCACCATTTATTTATATTGCATTCTTTTTAATCTGAAAAATCTTTAAAAATTAAATGCAGGATAACTGCATGAAAATGTCGTATGTATGTTTGTGTACACATATACACAATATGGACAGTATTGGGACACCAGACTTTCAGCCGTACGTGTTTTTTCCCTCAAACTATTGCACAAAAGCCAGCTCCTCACCTCACCTACATCACTACCTGACCTTACTTTAACCCCTGTGGCAGAATGAGCGCAAATCTTCACGCGCACACTAATAAATCTAGTGGAACATCTTCCCAGAAGAGCGGAGACAGCAAATGGGGACTAAATTTGAGATTTTCTGACATTCTTTTATTGGCGAGGACTCGCGTGACACCCGCAGAACCCGGTACAAACATGTATACACACTGGCATTGGCTCCATGTGGGCAGTGTTACTTGAGTGTCCTTCACTTTTCTTTCCTTCTGCTTGTCTTTCTCTGAGTCAGCACAGGTGTAATCTAATCTCGGTGAACAGGGGACCGTTTGGACACATTTTGTTTCTAGCTCTGTGGTTCTTTCCTTTGTGAGTGTGTATAACGCATGACTTTGTGGTACTTAATAAGGGAAGATTATTTTTTTGTTTATCTGCTGATTTTGTAGGGATTTTGATATGCATTTGTATAGAGTTTAAATGTAGGTGTTATTGTTCGTGCTGCGACTGTGTGGTGATTGTAGGTCATTGTTTTGATCCAGATAGTTATAAATCTAGAGAAACAGATCATATAACCACCAAGTATTCTTCCTGGCCTTTTCTTCCATTAAATAAACGGGTCAGTTCATGAAAAACGTTCAGTTTTGCAGCTATATCTTCCATGATGCAATTAGTTGACGTTTTATTTAAACTTCATCATATATTTAGGGATCATTTATTGGTTGCTCTCTCACATTAAGAAAACATTTTTTCTGAAATCCTGACTATAAGATTCATATATACTTTTCGAACATCCCATTCTACATTTGTTGTCATGATGATTTCCTCCAATCTTCTAGAAACATGTTGCACTAGATATTGGATTGTGCTTGTGGAGATTTGTACTCCTTAATCTAATAGTCAGGTAATGATGCATTGTAAGATGAGGAGGCATGGGGTTACAGTCAGTGTTCCAATTCAGCCCAAAGGTGTTCAGTAGGGTTCCATAGCAGACCACTCAAGATCTTCCACTCACGCATGTAGTCCATATCTTCATTGCACTTTGTGCATATGGGTATTTTCCTGCTGGAACATGTTTGGGTCTTCTAATTTAAATGATGGAAAAATGTCATGCTACAACATCCTAAAGGCACTTGTGGGCCCCCATATGTACCCCAATTTATCCCAGTACCTTTGTCTATATTCAGTAGTGTAGCTGCATTGGAATTATGAAGTATTTAAAGCATTTAACAACAATTTCAAGTGCTCTTGAAATCAGAATCGTGTGTCCAAGGTTTTTGTCCCTGTCCCTTAGTGTTATGGACACCACTACAATAGTATATTTTGTCCCTGTAGTTTGATCTTTCTCTAGAAAATGTTAAGTTACTGAATTCACCAGCAGGTCATGGAGTCCTATTGCTGTGAACTTGGAGAGCTCAAGCTCTGGAATGACTGGCATGCTCTCTCCCAGCTCATGCCAAGTGGATCTGCACTGAAATACTCAAGAGATTCCATACCATGGAGCTGCAGTGTAGAGTCTTTTTATTGCTCACTACATGATGGAAAAAATAAGAAGGGGCTAGAGATCATTAGAGTGAAAGGGTGTATGCATGAAGTATGTGCTTTGTTTTCCTTGATCTCAATCAGCTCCCAAAGGAGTCATGGCTCAAATCCAAAACTTCACAATATCATTATCAGTTCGCATTCCTGAGATGAGCATCATGGGATGGCCATTCCAGAGTTTGCTTTCTTTCTTGCTGTCTTTCTTTTCTTTTCCTTTAAATAAACCCAGCAATTATTCCTCATCAGTGAAGCACATTCATGATGAGTTACTCTTCATAGAGAAAAAGCGTCCTCACACATTATTAATGGTTAATATGGCAATATTTCCATCAGCTCATTTCTACAATGCACTATTTTTAGATTGCGCTTCAATTCGGGATTTCTTGGAAGCATATCGTGCGTTGTGGACTGAAACGTATAACACACGCCTTATATCAAAGAATGTTGGCTGGAGCTGCCAGAGACCGAGTCAGACCACCCTGCAAACCCTCGATGAAAGATTACCATTATTAGATACAGCATTCCATCGGAGAATATTCCGGCACAGAGGGTGGGCTCATGCCCATCCATTTTAGGCTCCTTTTTTCTCCCATTTTACTACATCTTAGCTCAGTTTTTATAGAACACAATAAATCAAGATGAAGACGAATAGCATTTGTTTTGCATCCATAACTGCTAGTGTTGTATGTTAAGATTAAGTAGACAGGCATAGCATATACTATTGTTATCTGATCGTCCCCCCCAGATTTCAGGCAGAGGTCCCAGCTCTGACCGATTTCTTGTGTTCTCTTAAAAGCTCTCTGATGCAACCTGAAGTAAATGTTTAGACCTTAAGTAGTGTTTTTTGCTACGACTGAAAGTGTATTTACAAAATGAAGTACACCTGCACTGGCTTAAGGACATACTGACGTGTGTGTGTTTGAGGTTGTGGTTGTGTATATTTGTTTAACTAGCATGTAGATTGTTCAAGTCCGCCTTGTGGATTAACTCGGACAATAAAGTGTGACGTGCTTTTAGGTCTGTGTGTGTGAGAGCGAAATGTGTCCCATAATTTGTTGGCACTCTTCTCTCTCTCTCTTTTTTTTTTTTTTAATTTTTTTAATTTTTTATTTTTTCCCCTGCATGTCCTCCATTTCTCCTGTACTTTATGCAGTCCAGATGAGGAATGCTTCTAGAGTTTGCCATTTTTTTTTTTTTCCCCCCCCGATTCTTCACAGATGTCTGGCTGAAAGTGTGTAAGAGAATACAGAACACACGTGGCTATGCGTGCCTCGCTCAACTTGATTATAAAGCCAGCACATGTATCGTTTCGAATTCCTTTTTCTTTGTCTGCATTTGGCTGTAGGTTTTCTATATGTTCTGACATGTTTCTCGACTCAGGTCTCCTACACGCTGTTTGAACTTGCCTTACATTTGCGCGGCACTTTAAACGACCCGTCTGACTTTAATCAGTTGGTAGGTATTTTGTTTTGTGTTTTAACGAGGCACAAAAAACAATCCGAGCCTGTGGACGTTCAAGGTGCTGGGTAGCAATTTAAAAACTATAGAAATATGACTCCTGTAATGTCGGCGTGCTGCAGTCTCAAGCTTTAAAATGTGAATAAAGTAATCTGGACGCACAGAGACATCGGCACGCCGAGATTAAATCGGCAGAATGCGTTTATGCCGCAAGCGTTATTTATATCCCAGTGGACAGGCTGAACGTGAGGGGCCTAGAATGAGATCAGGCCATCGTGTTTATTAAAAAAACAACCGTGCATTGCAACAACAAACCAAGAGATATACTTCTGTTTCATTTGGGGGAATTCAATTTTTGATAATGAAAGCGACGGTTTTGAAAGCATCCGGACCAGTTTCTAGCATGAGCTATTATATAATGAACTTTCATAATGTTGGGGGGGGTGTGGATTTGTACATACAGCGGCCGCTTTATTAGGAACACCGGTACATCTGTTTATATTTATGCAACTATCCAGTCACATGGCAGTAGCACTATGCATAAAATCATGTCAAGGCAGCTCAAAAGTTTAATTTAATGTTTCTATCGAACATCAATATGAATGAAAATGTGATCTACGCCACGGTTGTTGGTACCAAAAGAGCTGAACCATGTCCTATTCAGAAAGTAATCCTGAAGCTGCTGATGTTTTTGCTTTTTCAGTTGCACAGAATGCTGTGGAAATTGACAGTAGCTCAAATAATTACTCTTTGCCTCCGTGTTGATCAGAAAAGTATCGCGAGTGGCTTCTTTTTCAAAGTCGGGTCCACATGGAACTTTTTTAGGAAGCCCAGGTGCCTTAAACTCTCCGAGGAATCCAGAGTGGTTCCTGCATTGTTTCTTCCAGTTTATCACTATTGGCATTTGGTGAACTTTTTTTATAATAGTTTTTAATCCAATTGTAAATAAATGGAATGAGTTGTAAGTGCAAAATTTGGATTGAATGGTTCGGGGTTTTTTTTGTTGTTTTTTTAAAAAGCTTTATCCTGCAGTACTGTGTCCCCAAACCACCAGCCTTCCAATTACAAGCCCACAAAGCTACCGTTACCTTTTCTTTAATAAGACCACATAAACATTTCACCATGTGCCCACATCACCCTGTGTACTGCATACAACTATGTTAAGTAAAGAGTAAGAGAATCTATAGAGGATGAAGTATGGGACAGTGGACAGACCCATGATGGACACCTATAAAAATAAAAGTGAAGAAAAAAAAAAATACACAAACCCCATAGCTCCTTACTAATTACTAGCCTTCTAGATAATTAATAGCCTCACTGTTTTAAATCTGTGGGTTTGAAGAGCACTGGTTGAGACTAATGCTGTGATCATAATCATTATTTGTGAAATCAGCTGTTGGTCTGGAGGAAGTGCTTTCTTGAGGAACTCCCTTCCGACCTGTGCTTTAGTGTGTTTAGTGCGCCAACAGGCAAGTGACAGCGTGGAGGTGTTTTGTTTTCACATGTGCCACACAGAAGCACGTATGCAAACCGTAAATGTAGACCAGATGTTTGTAGACATTTGACCATCTGATTCTAAATGTAGTCTTCTTTTGTTATAATAGCCTCCAGGGAAGAGGTCATTTATAAATTGTTTCTTCTCAGTTTTGAAGCATGGATTTTTCAGTGGTGTTGTGGTCCGGGTTTTGTGCAGCAGTTCTTCTGCTCTATGATTTGATCAAGCACGTTTTTTTTATTGCACACTGGTACTTTTTTGCTAGAACAGGTATAGGTTTCTTGGTTCTAGTGAAGAGAAATTGCAAAGCTGCATCATACAAAGACAGATTTAAGGTGCTCAGTTCCGGTGAGAGGAAATTGCGAAACCGACCACGCAAAGACATTCTATACAATCAAGTTTTCCGTGTTCTGAAGGTCTGCCTGAATCATTTGAGTGAGTGAGTTGTACTTTAAATGCATGGCTATAGACCAATTCAGACTGAATCTGTTGAACGGGTGGGCATTGCATCTAGACAGCAATAAAACCACCAGAAGGGAGTATGAGATTCTTGTGGATCGTATTTAATTGCAAACATGACGTGATTGTGAACATCGCATCCAAGTAATCAAAAAGGTCACCAGAGAAACGAAACTACGCTGGCTCTTTTTTTAGTTCGGGGTTAAACCCGTATTCCAGCAAGAAGCCTTAATTTTTTTTATTTTGTGACTTCTATGACTCATGTATATATATAAAAAAAAAAAATCCCTCAAAAATCCCTCAATTTTACCTACAATTTTTCTAAAGGAGGCTTAAGAAAATCACCATCATGGCCAATTTACAAGGAAATACATTTTCAAAGACGCACAAGAAAAATACCTTTTAAAACCAAATAATATTGCACTCGTCCAGAATGGTATTCTGATGTAGTAATATAATAATCTGTACCAAAGGCTGGAAAAAAATCATGAATCCACCCATTTCCACATCCAACAGATTTTTGCCCTCAGAATAAAAAGTCCTTGGCATTTGAGTTTAATGCTTTATTATTTGAAGGTCAGTTGCACTGTACCAAAACATGATTAGTTATGACTGTAGATGTGTTGACTGGCCCAAATCTAAATATCTGATCTTGTTCCAGGAGGCCAGCGGTTGCTTCTGTGACTTTATTGCCACTGTATACTGTATATGTGACACTTTTTTAGTCATGATGTGAGAAGGGCATGATCTGAGTCATGGTGTCACAAGGTTGGTAATTATCGTCTGACCAAGGACGACGTTCAGAAACCAGTAGGATCCCAGGTTCTTGGGATTGTTTTATTGTGTAATCATCTGACAACTATTCTTGAGAGATTGCATGAATGTACAGTGTGGGATTAAAAGATATCAGGTGACAGTCTGTCAAATGTCTGCTTTAAAATATTTTTAATGAAACGATGAAGTGATATTGACAATGTTTTATCTTTGAAATACAGACAATTTATGCCCCATGCACAGTCGATAATGTAGCTTCCGAATATGTAAATAAAGATTTTGTTAGGACATGCGTTAGGAACTATTCTATTGTTTTCAGTGTCTTAAATCCAATGTAGATTTTCAAATCATATCGCATATGGTCCTTCAAATCATTTTGGGTTTCGTGTTCAAACTCGGAGACTTATGTCTGCGCGTTTGTGTTGTCCGATTCTCCTCAGGGAATTCCACACCGCCGAGCCCCACACATGGAACAGATTTCAGTACAAAATACTCTAAACGCTACTTGCTCGTTTGCTCAGAATGCTTTTTTTTTTTTCTTTTGCTCTATTGTTGGTTTCAGTCTAATGTACTTTCATTCACCCCCTTTTTTATTTTTATTTTTTTATTTTTTTTACATCTGTGTAGTTTCGTAAGGGCACGATATTCTCACGATTGCACATTTGTAAGAATAAACAAACACATTGAGGTTTGGGGGTTTGGTTGCATGAAGCTCAGATAAAAATGCTTCTTGCCTTTCGTGCCACTCTCGTATGTAAACAGGTTGGCCTTTAGACTATACTTAAGGGGAAAAAGAGTTGCAGCATTGTATGATTTGTATGATGTCGAGAGCGGTGATTATCCGCTTTTATTGCAGACTCTGAGGTACGATGGAAGACAGAGTGCACAGAGAAAACTATCATTTGGAAAAGCAACATGGGCAACAACCTCCAGATGAATTAACCTCCAGAATTTAAGCAAAGAAGGGAGACATAACGAACAATTAAAAAGGAAATGACCTTACTATCTTAGTAATATTGCAAAAACAGTAAGATTTTCAATCGCGATTCGGTCAATATTTTAGTCCTGCCGTATCTGGAAAAAAATAATAAATGAGCGCTCAACAAAGGTTTTTTAACCGGAAAACATGCATAAAATACAGGCCCTGAACTAAAATTCGAGTCAAAATTTCAGATTATTATTATCGCTCTCCCAGAGTCATTTCCCTTATATCAACTTGCTTAAAAACAAAATCTACGCCTTATCCTTTTTCAATCCGCTGCCAAACCTCTGCTTCATTTCCTTGAACCCCCTCCATCATCCTCAGCGTGTTGATTCCACCTACAGCTAGGATCAAACAGTGCAGTGTTCTGATGTTACGCCGCTATAGAGGCCATCAGTAAACCTGGTTACTCGTTACAGATGTGCCAGCGAGCTCTGTGCTATTAAGAAACCAGGTGGGTCTCCGCTACATCCTGACAGGAAGAGAAGAAAACCTTTTTCTTTGGGGGGTGTATACTGAATTTGTGTTTTTAAGATCACAGGCGGAGGTTTGTTAAAGGTTCAGTAAACTATATGTATCGACTTTCATTGAGCAGGGACGAAAGTCAGAATGCAGCGCAGCTCATAGAGTGGAAAAGATATGCTTTTATTTTAACACTCGCTAATCAGTAATCAAAGATAATGGATGCTTTTAGGCTGTACTACCTAATAAACGAAATAAGCAGTATTTGCAGCCACTAGGGGGCATCCCAACAAACCATGGCCAATGCCCTATGCTTGAACGTGTCAAAGTTTAAAAGCGAGTGCGACTAATTAGGTATGTGTTTCTGCCAACGATTCTCTTCATGTTGTGAAGAAAACCTACACACCAACCTGTTATGTAATGAAGGGAAAACTGTAGCTTACTTATATAATATGCTTATAACTTATAGTAACTACCAAAAAATAAAAAGTATCTTTTTTCATTTAGACATTACACCCCTTCACCACGTTTGCAGCTAAATTCAGTGAAGCTTGTCACAAAACTCCTCCCCATCCTCCTGAGTTGTGGGTCATATTAGCTAAAAAAAAAAAAAAAGTCCATCCATGTACCTCTGGGACACACAAATTCTAATCTCAGACACTATTTAGGATGGCAGTAAAGCACATGCGTATGGATTAAACATTCAGCCTCAGATTCAGGAATCACCAGTCCTTTTGACACATTTTGAAATGTGGTCCCTGCTCCTTGTACACGTGCCTAAGCAGCTTTTTATAAATGTCATTGCTGGCGTGTGGTTATGTGAGGTATGAGGAAGAAAAACACATTTAGCCTGCAGTTTAACATTGTAATTCTAAATGTAAGAATTCAAAATTCAGGGGTGAGAGTTTAATATATGTGGGACCAGTGCAATGAGAAGTGGTACAGCTGCTGTAAGTTCTGCTAAACGAATGACTTAATATAGCTGAATGCAAACGTTTTGTCCTACACATTTGCATAGTGTAGGACAAAATGAACAAAAAAAGGAACGCTTTTGATCTCATTTTTAAATATTTTTTTATTGAAAGGATTTTAGATACATTTCCCTTCTGCCTCCAAAGAGGTCATGAGGCTTTGTGTCATTGCACGCATTTATGTTTTTCAAATAATATTGAAATGACTCATCTGACTATAAAAAATAAATAAAAAATCACCTGGTCTTTTCCCAATCAGCACCATTTTTTTGCATGAGTTTGTCCCCACTAAAGCCACAGACCTCTGTTATTGCCTGACTGGATGAGAGCCTGAGGTGGCTTTTTGCTGTTGTAGCCCGCACACCTCATTGTTGTTCTGAGACGCTTTTCTCCTCACAGCACTTCTAAAAAGTGGTTGCGTTGCTGTAGACCTCCAGCCAACCAAACCACTCATAGTGCTGTTTTATTATTTTACAGACTGCTTTACAGGGTTAAAGTGTATTATTAAAAGCTGAAATGAGGTATCTGGTCTGGGCTCTGTGTCTGGTTCTCATTGTGATTCAAGCTTATGTGTGGGCCTTAGACCTGCTTTGGTCAGGGTGTGTTGGCTGTGCTGTCTGGTTGAGATGGTCTGACATTCTACCAGATAACAGAGGCAGATGCCGTGGCATGATGCCCATTAGAATGAAGAGTGGCTGAGGCTTTCAAAGGCGGTACAGAGGACAAGCTGTTGCATGAGCCTTCTCAAGTAATTTACGCAGCACGGACACTTGACTTGCAAATGCTTTTTCTACCGAAAGTTCCAGTAAGTTCCTGAATCATCTTACCGATTTTGGTTTACAGATAGGATGGCACTAAAATAAAAAAGATTGAGGGATAATTTGGAAATGTGAGAACACAGCACAAACACTGAGACACATGGTGATAGTGGGAGCTAAGAGATGTGTGGGAATGAAACAGGAAGTAAAGAACATGCTGACCTCCGTTCATCATTAAAGCACTTCAATGAGAGGAGGATGGAGAGGATAAGGGAATAAAAGATCAGAGTAATCGATGAGGTCCTTTTCATCTGTTTAATGAGCCTTGAAAGCCTGTACTCAGACAGATATTTGCTTTAAGATGCACTTAACTTTTTTTTTTGAACTGGAGGACTGTTTTTACGTGCTCTGAATGCTGCAATTGTGCCATTTCAGTTAGGAGATATGTTGTATTTGGGGTCAACAACCAGAATTATTATTTTTTTTTTTTTTCTTTCAATTTGCTAATCTACACTATATAGACAAATGTTTGTGGACATCATTTGATTTGTATGTGCTTTTTGAACAGCTCATTCCACATTTAGTCCCCATTTGCTATCATATTAACTTCCACTCTTCTTGGAGGATGTTCCACTTGATTTTAGAGTGTGCTTGTGGGAATTTGTGCCCATTCAGAGATCAGGGCTTTAATAGAGTCAGGTACTGATGTAGAGTGTGGAGGTCTGGGGTGCAGTCAGCATTTCAATTAATCTCATGTTCAATAGGGTTGAGTTCAGAGCTCTATAGCAGACCACTCAAGCTCTTCCACCAGAACCCATATCTGTAAGTCATATCTCCATGGAGCTGTGCACAGGGGGTTGTCATCCAGGAACAGGTTTGGGTCTCCCTGTTCCATTAAAGGCTACTGCATCCAAAGTCGTCCTATACAACTGTGTGCTTCCACATTTGTGGTAACAGTTTGGGAAAGAATTACATATAGCTGAAACGGTCTGATTCCCCAGTGCATGGTATCAGTGTATTTAACAACTTGACACACTTCAACGCGACGTGCCGTGCCACCATGTCAAAGTTAAGTGTGGGGTACAAGTTCGAAATCTCACCCACACACATTGTCCACAACACTGAATCTGACTAGTAAATGTTTTTTGTGCCAGTCGCACAGGTACGCGATGATCTGAGAAGCTGTGCGACATATAGTCGCGTGCAAAGCTTTCAGAACTTTCCTGCTTCTGCACGCAGACAGTTGCGGTTAGACATGCCGACAAAACAGGAAGCCGCCAGCCAGACACGAGTAGTATTATTTACTAAGAATTATTTGCTGAATCTGTTACACCAGGTAAATTGGATTACAATTAGCAGTAACTTCAAATAGCAAATTTCATTTGCATTTGTTAAAATAGAACTGGAACAGTATTTAAAACTTCACCTAAGGACTTTAGTAAGATATTTAAAAACGTGTCCCATTGCGTTTTATTAAATGCTCAATTATTAATTAATGACGTATTTTCCCTTTAATTGCTTTAATTTTTACAATTATCTTTATTTCTGATTGTTTTTTTTTCTTAGCAGGTTTACGCTTTTCCACATTCCAGTTATTCCTTTTATAGTCAAGTCTACAGTGGAACTCAAATATGAGTGCTGTACGATGCTCAGTGAGCGAGCGCTGTAGATCCTGTAGCGTGTTCTTTTCCCGAAAGTCATTTGAGCAGTGCTCTACATTATGTGCACATTTTGTGCATCTGGAGAATTAAAAGCTCTATTCACTAAAGACCATCTTCCGACGCATATTTTGTTGCTTTGGAGCCGCACGTTCATATCACGGTCTCTGAGCATCTTTACAAAATGCTATATTTTTCGACCAAGAGAGATTTGTTAGGCCGTTTGATTTGCTTCTGAATTCATGTCATACGTTTATAGATTCAGCATGTCAGACTTCATGCATGTTCACTTGAGGACGTGAAAATAATGAGCGATGCGTTTTTTTTTTTTTTTCTCCCCCCCAGTAAAAGTGCACTCTGTATTACATATTAAATAGCAAACTGTTCATTTGATCCATTTTTCACAATTAACTCTTGACATTATACATATTGATATGTTATGAACAGTTGTTCTTCCTTTGTGTCTCTCTCTTTTTTTGTTTTCCTAGAATGTGAAGGGAACGCATTTGCCCTGCAGCTGAACAACATATAGAGCTGTGCTGTTGTAGAAAAACTAGTCATTTCTAACAAAATCGCTAGGATTGAATAGAACATGTACACTATATGGACAAAAGTATTTTAATACCAGAGTTTTCCAGCCACGTGTGGTTCTTTATTACAAAGTTAGAGGCACACAATTGTATAGAGTGTCTTTGGGTGTGGTAGAATTAAATGCTATGCTTCACTTCAACTAGGAGACCCAAACTTGTTTCAGCATGACCATGCCCCTGTCTGCTCTTATTTAAATGTATAATATAAAGCTGCCTTTTTTTTTTTTTTTTTTTTTTTTTTTTTTTGAAAAAAAAAATGATGAAAATCATGATGATCCATATTCATCCTCTTTCTCCCTCTAATGATTTTTTTTCTCCATTACAGGCAAGAGGTGCAGGAGAACTGTGTTCGCTGGCGAAAGAAGTTCTCCTTTGTGTGCAAGATGAGCGCCAATCCTACGACAGGGGTGCTGGACCCCTGCGTCTGTCGAGTGTCTGTGCGAAAGGTACTTAAACCCTTTTTTACATCAAAGGCTTTAAAATGAATTTAAATGTAATATGTGTACCTTAGTGTTATTTTAGATTAATACGAAAACACCATTACTGCTTTCTCCTCGCTGGTATAAACATGTGGCAGTTACTGTGTAATGTGTCAGGAGTCTGGTGTTTCTTTTGCATTACACATGAACTTGGTGTCCTCACTACCTGTCACCATGGCAACAGCTGACCGATTACATAACGTGTTCTATCTCTTACTTCTCCGTCTGTCTGACTTATTTTTTTCTCTCCCCCCCGTATAGGAGCTGAAGGGCGGAAAGTCTTTCTCCAAGGTACGAGCTTGACGTTCTGTCTTTCTAAGATTGCTCTCTCTCTCTCTCTCTCTCTCTCTCTCTCTCTCTCTCTCTCTCTTTAGATATATATAATAAAATAGAATAAAAACATACACACATTTTCCTATTCTAAATTTAATTCTGTATAGCCGAATCTTTAAAATAAAAGTAGAATCTAAAAATGTATTCAACTTTGTTCTATGTTTGTCCCTAAAACTTTATCCCATAAGCAAAGAAACACAGCACAAATACACCACTACTCTTACTTTGTTTTCTTGTAGGTCCAATCTATTTTCTTTCATGATCTTGGGTCTTGCCATCCTCTGCAGTCTCTCTATGTATAGAAAGCGGAAACCGGAAATGCAGATGAAGTGCATTGTATGATTGGTCGGACTGTTAGATATATGAATTGAGGCATTGTGATTTATCGGACCATAAAAACGCGTTTGCCGATTTGCTAACTTTGCTAGCTACGCTCATCAACTCCGTAGTGACTTTTGTTGAATTAAACAGGAAAACCAAACATTGCGATCACAATTAAAATGCCTTTTTGCACCTTCATAGTCACACAAACATTCACGAACGTGCACGCACACACACTCACGGGAACAATACATTCCCCAAATGGGAGCGTGTTTCTCGTGCCTTGAGTAAGCTAAATGCCATTGTGTAAAGTCTAAAGATGTATAAAATATCCAGGTTGTTGCTACATTGACAGAGAGAAAGTTTTGGTAGGTCGTTTAAGGGATTTGGGCTGCATAATGCTTTTGTGTGTCTGTGTCAAGTCTTAACTTGTGCTCGGAATGAAGTTCCTCCTTGGAATTCCTACTGTGGGTGTTCTCATGTGCATCTACTTATGTATATTTTTGTCCCAAAACCCTATATAATTTCCCTGCAATATTTTTAAAGAACTGCAAATAGCTTTGAAGGTCTTTTTACTGAGATACTTCTGAGCATAGAAACTTTGAGTCCAGATGCACTGGATACTATATGTAACTTGGAAAACCCAGACCAGTAGCATAAACTTTTACTCGAATTTAAGTCAAATCATAGATCCGGTTATTGCACCGTCATAGCACACTCTCCACCCACCTCTGAGATTGGTCAGGTGTTGAGTTACGTTCTTTTATAACGCCACTTGAGCTCTGGCTGTTGTTTCGAGACGGAAATACTCTTGGACGTTACAGTATGTTAAGTTGTTGCCGTCAACACCTCAGCAGGTGAAGGATAGATGTGTTTGGATGATTTTTTTTTTTTTTATGAGTGACCATGTACTTTGGCTTTTTCCTCATCTGCTGATGCAGTAGGAGAGCAACACAGCAGAACATTCTGCTGACTGTGCAGATTCAGAGAATGAGGGGGGAAAGGGCAAACCTTTTGGACCCTGGCTGGCTGACCGAGACACGAAAGGCGGAAACAAGGCCCAACAAGCGTGTGTCTCAGTTCCTGCTGCTTTTTAAAATGCTGATAATGCTCAAAAACACTTCTCTGTGCTTTATCTTTATGTTTCTGCTCAACTGACTGGAGGCCCTTAGGGTTTCATGGGAAGTGCGATGCTTTAAGCGTATAGGAAGCGTCCGAGGCCCAAACACACATCCTCATGAATCCTGTCTGGGCGTCAGGAAGCCCCTGAAAACGGATGTCAAGAGGAAGGAGCTTGCATCAGAGAGAATGTACATGCTGAACTGATTATATCTTTGTGTATTGTATAGGGGCTATAGTGCAAACATTGTATTTTGTTTTGGTGGTTGTTATTATATAAAGGGGTACAGATACACTTAGGAAATTTGTTTTTTTAGTGCAGTGTCGCGGATTCAGTTTCAGCTTGACAGCCTTATAGTAATATAATATAATGTAATGTAATATATTATAGTGGTGGTTCCAGAAATTTCAAAAAAAAAAAAAAAAAAAAAAATATATATATATATATATATATATATATATATATATATATATATATCTATCCCCAATTAGCAAACGCAGGGTGATGGTGACATGAAAAAAAAACCTGAGATGAGCTGAAGAAGAAACCTTGATTAGAACCAGACTTAAACATGAACCCATCTTCATGTGGATAACGTGCAGTGCAGTGCCAGTGCAATTATGAATATTTTCTCTTCTATAACTGGATTACTATATAGTCCTGTAGAAGTCAAGTCATTACTGGTCAGTGATTGAGAATTGAGTTTTTAGCAGCTGCAGTTGGAAAATTATCCATGGAAGAGCATCCACAGCCAGCATTATGTTTTTTTCTGTGGAACCATCCACAGAAATCTCATGGTGCTCTTTAGGGACCATCCAGTAGCAGAGTGATTTTCAGGATGGCAGTAGGAGCCAGGATGACTGCAAGAATTGTAAAAATTCAGGACAATTTTTGCAGTGTCCCGATGAAACACCACCAATTTAAAGAACATCCACCGAAGAAGTGCACTTGTTTTTCTACAATAGACGGCCTCATTCGCCATACTTTATTTTAAATTTAATTCACAAAGATCCACTTCCTACGAATGTTCACTAGTAGTAGTCGGTGTTCACAAATATGCTGGTTCGTAAGCCAGAAAAAGGCAGTGTTTATTGAAAAATCCACTGTAATTATTGAGAGAAGAATCGAGCGATATGTTTGACGTGTTTCGAACTCGATACAAAATGGCGCAGTGAACAGGCAGACTGTAAAGGACACACACCGACACATACACACACAGTGAACTGAACCACCTGTCTGACCTTCTGTCCAAGTCTCTTCTGCAGACTTTAAGCTGCTTTCTGTCAAAGCTTCTTATCAGGAAGTACTATAAGAGGTGCAGGAACTACACGTGGTCTTTTCCCAGCTACAGTCAACAAACCAGCTTAGATCTCTTAGGCTGTGCGGTAAAACAGGAGAGGAGGCTTTCGGTTTTCCGATATAAATAAAGTGCACTTGTTATGCTGCATTCAATCGGAGCTTATATTCTGAAGAATGATTGAGCATCCGAGCAAAATCATTAAAGAAAAACAGGAATGGAGAGGAAATTCTTTTACTTCTTCTAATTCCCTTTGTCAGCAGTTTTAAACTGTATGTGTAAACAATTGAAAATTGCTGATTGTTTATGCTTGATTGCTTGATATTCCCAAATCTCAGAATTGTCTTAAAGTACTTTCCCAGAGAGCAGAAAAAAAGGGGAGCATTTTTAAAGGCCCCAGTTTGATTCTTGTGTCAGATACGGTGCCGTACTCTTGTCTTCGCTGGAAATCGGCAGGAGGCAGATGGGTCAGTCAGGACTGTTAGTGAAGTCATGTGTCTGTAACCGAGATGAAACGATAATACAGTTTGAGAACATTTTGTACACGAGCGAGTGTGTTGGCAGAAGCCGTTATCACCCCAGAGAGAGATAGACTGACGACCTTGCCGTTTTTCAAGTGCTGTTAGTTGCATAACTTCAGCCAGCGTCCTCCTCCTCCTTCCTGTGCGCGCGCACATGGCGAATTCAAACCGAGAATTCTTGAGCGGAACAGACGGCGTTAGAAAAGTAGGAAATGCGTTAGGAAGTTTCAGAGCCGGAGTATTGAAACCCAGCAAAATGACGCCGCACACTAAGAACATGGCTTCTGTTTGTTTATTGGAAACCGAAAAAAAATAAAAAATTAAAGTAAATGAAATAGTGTCCAAAGTAGTACATACATATATATATATATATATATATATATATATATATATATATATATATATATATATATATATATATATATATAAAATATATTTTTTTTATCATTAAGCTCTTCATCATCTAATATCAACTCAATAAACCTGTCAGGATTCGTATTCAACTGAGCATTATACTGTGTTTCTGTGAACTGTTTCACAGGCGAAATGCGGTCAGTTACTCATCTTGTGTGCAACAGCTTTAATATCAAATAATCTCTCAAGTTTCTATCTTGTAAAAGCAGTGTTGGGCAACCGACTGTTAAAACACACCTCAAGCTACACTGCGAATGTAATGAAATTGCATCAAACTCGTCTATAATTAAGGGAAAAACTCTTACTGAATACGAAAATCACAGCAGACGGCTGTTAATTCTGGTTGATCAGCAGGTGTGGATTCATTTTCAAACGCAGTACAGAGCTGAAGGTTTATATAAATGTGCTACGATTATATTTGTTATGGTAACGGTTTATACACAGAACTCTATGGCGGATATTTAACACGTTGCTTGGTTTTCAAAGCAACACCAAGCTGCCGCTGCTGGGCCCTCGAGCAAGGCCCTTAACCCTCTTTTTATTTTTTATTTTTTTCACTCCGCTGTTTCACTGAGATAACTGTAAGTCGCTCTGGATAAGGGCTTTTACCAAAAGCCTTACATTTTAAATGAATAAAAAGGGAGATGTTTGCATTTGGAGGAGTCTCCAGCGCATGAGCATCTCATTACAGTATTCTAAACAAAGAACTATTCCGACATGGGAAAGTCTTTAGGAAAGAGGGCTTTCCTGTTTCTCAGTACCAGGACATGCTCCTTTTACTCTTACTAAGTTGAGGCCTAGGAAAAAAAAAAGACAAAGACTGGCGAGGGAACAGCTGCGTGAGAGTAGGTGAGTTCAGGAAATGGCTTCGTGGCCGTACCTTAACATTTAAACTAAAAATAGGCCAAATGTTTGACGGGCTTTCTTGATGCGTAATTGTAATTGTTGGTAAATTGCCAGGGTTCTAAGAACACTAGAGTTTAGGGTGTGCTGTTACAAGAAACATTAGCAGCTCTGGAGAGGTTACAGTAACTCTTCTCTTCAGGTCATGTTTTATTTCTTCGGTTGCTAACCGAAAAACCGCATTGACTAACCAGACCCGTTTCAGGCCAATAAAGTGTCCAGCAGATATAACTTCCAGCAGTGAGGATGCTAGCAAATGCAAAAAGTTAACACTGTAACAGTGCCAACGTTAGAAGTCACACATTAGAAGTTGCTTACTGTGGCAGCAGTTCACGAGTGGAGGGCGGACACTACACTTATAGCTGATGAGATTAATCAGTGTGCCGTTCTGAGACTCTTCAGCTCTCCTCTGCTTGGTGTGTCCCTCACCCCTCCAGAGGCTGGCATCTTTCTCTTCTTTATTGGCGTCGCTGGACTGAAACAGAGCTCACTGATTAGTTTCCTCATCTACAGGTGTAAACTCAAACCGTGGCCACACTTAGTCTCAAATCTTTTTTATTATTATTATTTTATTATATATATTTTTTTTATTCATTATTATTATTTTTTTTTTTTTTTTACCACTACTATGGGCAACCTTAGTCACTAAAAGAAAGTACACATCTTCTATTATTGCCTGCCAGTTACAAAAGTTTCCTATGAGGCTCGGTCAGCGAAGGCTCCAAACCAAACCCTAGATCCCATAAACCTTTTGGTTTAGAACCAAACCTAAGATCCCGTAACTCTTTGGTGTGGAATTGAGAGGCCGGAATTTGAAAACTCTCCAATTAAACCCTCTCAAGATTTCGGATTTAAAATGCGTTTTCTGTAGTCCGCAGAGGTGCAGAGCAGCTGCATGAAGACGAGATCAAAGCCATCAGTGGTTTCTAGAGATCGTTGCGCCTTCATGGGAAAGCTCTCATGGGAAAGCTGTGTATTGTTTGCCTTGGCAGCTTTAATTCTCCCTGGAAAACTCCATCGTTAATAAATTTGGGTAGCTCACACGGTGCGTCGTTTTACTCCGTTTACCTAATGCATTCTCTTTCTCTCTTCTGCGCACAGCTTGGGTTTGCTGACCTCAACATGGCGGAGTTTGCAGGTTCAGGCTCCACCGTACGCTGCTGTATCCTGGAAGGCTACGACACCAAGAACACTCGGCAGGACAACTCCATTCTGAAAGTGCGTGAAAAACAAACGAACGAACAAAGAATTCCACATCCATGTCTACTTTTAACTGCAAACTATATGTGGAGATCTCCATGACTACCAGCAATTTTCTCCACAATCGCAGCCTTCATCCGCATCCACGCGGTGTCCGTGTGGGAGATGTGCGACTCGAGCAGCCCACTCGCAGCTAAATTTAAATTCGTATGCCTTAATTTAGCCCGACTCACAGTCTGGTGTATTGTCAGAAATGAACATTTTGCACTTAGAAACCTGGAACCAGTGTTTTAAGCCAATTATGTTCCTGTATATGTGGATGTGGATAAACATGTGGCTTTACAGTAACTGCTATTGTTACGGAGATTTA